>NC_052950.1:1222372-1522372 GCF_013358895.1 Oreochromis aureus | reverse complement strand
TAGCAGAGCTAGTGACATCTCTGAAAACATCTGAGCACTTTTGCAAACATGTTCTATGTTGACAACCTGACCAGACATGTGAAGATTACACCACGACATTCACGGCTAAAACACTATTAAAAGTGTAGTTGGTGACAGAAAAATGGGGTATTTTAAAACTTTACACCACCACCATTGCTGCCTGTGATTTGAAATGCATTCTGGGATACCTGGCTACGCCAAGTCCACACAAGCAATCGATTATCTAGGATCGACCTGTCTTGACTTACTTTGCACGGCAACCAATCAAATGCTAGAGAAGCTGCAGTGGCATCGTTAACCCCGCCCACTTAGTTTGATGGGTGAGACTGACAGATAAAATGATTTCAAGTTTAGACATGAAGGGGACAAAAGTGTCATAATGAATTAAATAAATAAATCATTAAATAAATAATTAAAACTGTCAATAATTAATTAAATGTGTCATTAATTAATTAATTAAATGTGTTGTAAATATTTATTTAATTAATTATTTCCAATTTTAATTAATTATTGCCACATTTAATTAATTATTTAATGGTGTACTTAATTAATTCATTATGGCAGTCCTGGCGTTCCATACCAATCTTCGTGTGTTTTGTTAATTATTGTTTTATGAACTTGGATAAGGCAATCAACAATGTCCTGTTGAAGGTGTGCTGTTGGTGTGCTCTCTGTTTAAAAAAGTTCAAATCTCTGATCCTATGAGTATTACCTAGCAGGCAATGCAGAGTTCAGATGGGGCAGAAGTGGGTGACGGGACTCGTCCAATTCTGACTGCTTCAAAATCATCCAAATGTCTTCCCTTTCTTCATCTGAAAAGAAAACCAGGGTCCTGAGTAGCCTTGCAGGATTGGTCTTATCTTGTTAGTGGCAGCTCCCCTCTCGACTGGTTCATTTATTATATGTTATTTCTGGGTTAATTTTAGGGGCCCGGACATTACGCCTCAAGGGGCTGTTATATTTAAATTAATATAATATAATATTAATAGTTAAATTTTTACTTAGTTTTTAACAAAGGATTAAAAAATTCTTTTACATGTTACTGCATTTCGTTGCCCTGTACCTGTGCATGTGCAATGACAATAAAGTTGAATTCTATTCTATTCTATTCTATTCTATTTACTTAACTTCACACACATTCATACACTGATGGATGCACTTGAGAGCAACTTGGGTTATGTTACGGGTTCGAAATTGAGGATGAGAGTAAAACAATGATAGTCCAGAAGAGGTCGTTCAAACGATTGATTTTAATGCACGCAGCGTGGAGAGGTGTAAACTGCAAAACAGTTGTACATCTCTACCCAAAATACACTCTAGATTGCTTTTATAACATCAGGGTATTGTAACGCCCCTTCTTGCGTTTACAAGCACATAATTTGCATGTACAGAACATTCATGTATTTAAAGAATTAAATGCAAACACAGAAGTTCCTCCTTGTGGCCTACTCTTCCGAATATGGTGATGATCTAAGGCCTTTGTGGTCACCATGGACTGGACATCCTTCCGTCACCTGTAACTAAGCAAACTCAAATACCACAAGAAGCTGAATACATTCAGGCCTTTGCTCAGCTACTATTTTACTGTACCAATATACTCAGCATATGAGTTATGATACATATATATTTAACTCAATCATTTTAAAGTAGTTATAACTGCACCTGTAATAAACAGGTTAATATTTGATTATGATAACCCCTATAATATAAATTATAACATAATGCCAGCAGCTTCAATAAACACTTTGATGAAATGATAATTAATACAATGTTAAGGATGGTGGTTATATACAGTTCAGCAGTGACCTAATTTCTTTAAATATTACAGTTAGTAGCCTTCCCAAAGGTATTTGGCATGCAGACTGGAGCAGACAGTTATCGAACCACCAACCTATTACTAGATGACCTCCTCTGCCTCCTGAGCCACCCTGGATCTACATGAGACTCATGTTCCTGGACAGACTTCGAAAAAAACAGGATGTTAGGAAGGTAGACAAAAACAAAGTGGATAATGATATCACGAAGGACAATAGGATCAGATGAAAAACAGCTGATGTGCTAGCTAATTCAAAAGGTATTGCCAAATACCCGAAGTGACCAAGATTCGTGTTGAAATCCAATTTTCACTTCTCTCCCTTTTCCCCTTTTCCCCACCAAATGGTAAGCATTGCGCAGATCCAGCTTGGAGAAAAGAGTAGCCCCATGTAAAAGCTCAAAAGCTAAGGAAAGATGAGGTAATGGGTGTTTGTTCCAGGTAGACACTACAAGGCAGGTCAGGCTTTCAAATGAATTAAAATTCATTCAGGGTCTTTAGTTCATTGATAAAGTGGAGTGAAAAATTGCTGCCACTCCCCCTCCTCAGCTTGTCCTTTGAGGAATTTGTTAATTAATTTGAATTGTGGATGTTGATTCATTTAAACTAACATAATCATCCTGCTGTAATCAGGTTTCCATAAGCAGGATGAATCAGTATCTTGATCAGTTATTAAATTATTTATTAATACCTAATATACCTAATCTTTATTATTAGACACTTAACTGTCTTACTCTTTGGTGCAATTGAGAATGCTGTATTCTTCTTTCTGAATTTTTGTGCTTTCATCTTTTTTTTCTGATTTTTGGTTTGCTTTTTGATGGTCTGGGAGCACAAAGTCTGTAAAGGGATGGGGTTTTGCAGCAATAACAGGAGGAGAGAAACTCAAGACAAACCCGTAAAAGTGCAGCTCTATGGGCTGATTTTTTTAAACTGGGTTTAAAAAAAATTTCCAGGATGGAATAATTATAACATAAATATTTGATGACCTACGAAAATGAAATTGGGTGCCCAAGTTCTAACTTATCTTGGATTTTCTTTAATCCACACAGAGTCAAAAGTATACATACAGCAACACTAATATTTGGTATAATTTCCCTCATCATGCTGCACCTTGACCAGATGCTTTTGGGAGCTATCATCAAGCTACAGGCATAATTCTAGCTGAATATTTGAGCACTCTTATCAGAATTAATTTGGTTGGTTTCCTGCTTTTAAAACGAGTCTACAATATTTCATTAGGGTTGAGATCGGTGCTTTGGAAAGACCATTCCAGATGCTGAATGTTAGCCTGCTTTACCAATTCCAAAACCAATTTTAATGTGTGTTTGGAATCATTGTCCTGTTAGAACGCACAATTGTCTACTTTGTGTAATGTACCAGGATCCTTGACAGCGAAACAGCGCACAATACTTGACAGTTGGTAAAGTGTTCTTAAGTTTGAAAGCCTTTTGTCATTGTGGCCAAATAGTTAATTCTTTGTCACCTGATGACCAGACTATAGGTTCACCTTTCTCCAGAGATATTTTAGAGATATACATTAAGGGCTCTAATCAGATAGTCCACAGCTTGGTTCCATTTCCTGGTCCTGGCCCAGGAGTGGTTGAACACCTAGTTTATGTTTGGAAACTGGTGTCATCAAGAGAATCTGTATGGTCATAAATCTGACTATTCAGTAGTGATGTTTGATTCGTGAATGAATCGTTCAATCATGATAGAGAATCACTTTTGCTGTTTTTTTGACTGACTTAATCAGAGATATATTGAATCATGATTCATACAAGCGCAAAAAAATCTGACTCACTGACTCATCCCTGTTGCTGTTAGCAAGCTAATTCCATTAGTAGAGAGTATATCTAGCTTATAATTAAAATTGTGGGGAAAAAAAACAACAGCCAGTTTCTTAACAAAAAACACATCTTTGCTTTATGTTTGTCCTTATCTGAACTGGAATTGAAAAACAGCTTCTGAATACCCTGAGTTATTTTGAAGCTCACATCAAGACAATAATAAACAAAATGCTCTTTTTGTAACTTGAAAATAGGTTCACCCCAGTAAGTCATCAACAGCAATAAAGTGTGTATAATGATTTTTTGTTCAGGACATGCTTTGTTTTGTAGAGAATAGCAATGGTTTTGACTAACTTCCAGCAGCTTATCATCAATTAGACTCCAAGTTACTCTTTCACCCCATCCCTGATTTTAGCATTTTCATTTGTCTAGTGCCAAAATCAATTTTGTTTTCTTTATATTTAATGATAACTTATTTACATCAAACCAGTTTTTAATCACTGTAGTCAGGACTTTACCTGACAATACACATCCCAATACACATTTTAACCACTCATATGTCATTTATATATAATATGGCTCACAGCTCAAACACCAGTTACTTCAACTGAATCACAACATATTGATATCTGTCATCCAGGTAACTTTTCACCCCTCCCTTGCCATATCTCTCTAGTTTATTCATTAATATAGCTGTATCAAACGCTTTTTAATCATAAAAACGTATATTCCTTATTATCTATTGCATTAGATATCCCTTCTACTCACCCCATCCCTCCTGGCTCACAGTCTATTAACAAATAACTTTTCTAAAATTTTTGAGAACTGAGTAGTGATATTGGCCTGAATCATCTCTCTCGTTTTTATGGACTCACTCACCCCAGATCCCTTCCTGTTACATTTCTGCTCTAATTAAGAAAACCCTGAGAAGCTCACATCACATAAATGTGTCTGAAAGGTTGAATCACTCACTCACTCAATACCAAAACAGTCACTTTTAAATGTCACTGGCCGTTTATCAATGCCCAACTGGAAGAAAAAAACCACTGAGTAGAAGCTCACATCAAGACAATACTTCTCGGTTCACAGTAGCATCTCAGCTAGTGAACAGCACATTTGAGTTACGCTGTGCTGAATCATAGCATGAGGACTCACGGCTCACAGCTCAAACGAGCTGAACCAATCACTGACTCACCACCACCCCTGCTGTGCTGAATCATAACGCGAATCACTCACCCCTCCCTCCTGGCTCACAGCGGACTGAACGCACTGACTATGTACACTCACTCACTGGAACACCTGCGTACTCGCGTGGTGATGTCACAGGTCCGGAGTTTTTGGACTGCCGATGATGTCCCGGAGTTTTTACTCCTAATTTAACTGTGAGTAACATGTTATGAAGCTTAACTGTAATCACAGCCAAACCGGTTTACTCAGGAACAAATAAAACACAGAAATAAACCAAACATTAACATTTAGAAGTGATCTAAGTGACTTATATATCATTTTTAACCTCAGTAGTGAAACCTCTATTAATAAAAATAGTGTACATGTACATACGTGTACATACCTTAATAAAAACAAGCAGGTGAGATGTTAGAACGCTTTTAAGTCTATTCTAGTGGACACTCAATACTATAGACAGCTGCTGGGGTTTCTTTAACCTAAGTAGTGAGAAGTCCGCGAGCGGGGGGGGGGTTGAAAACGATGTGCCGGGAGTCCGCTGTTGAGTTTTGGACGAAATGCATTCTGGGATATATAGCTGTACCAAGTCCACACCGATGCATGCTCGATAAAACGGGCAGAGCGAGAACACATCCGGGACTTTTCGCGTTCTCGGTTTGATGCGTGCCAATTGGAACAGTACTTGGTCTCCGACTGATGACGTATCACGAGTACACGAGAACACAAGTACGCACAAGTACGCATATTGATAAACGCCCACTCACTCACCCCCTCCCTCCTGGCTCACAGCTTCTTCTTCTTCTTGGTTGGCAACCAATGTTAAGGCGCTTTACCGCCCCCTGGCTCACAGCTCAGTGGACATTTAGATGAGATATATTTGACACATTTAAGGAAAATACCAATAAACATTAAACATTAAAAGAGAAACAAATTAAGTTTGAGTGAAAATATACATTTTTGCACTCTCTGGTCAACTGACTCAGTGACTCAAATGACTCAAGAAACCCGATTCACTTTGGTGAGTGACTCATTAAAACTCGATTCAGTAAAAAGAATCGAATTTACCATCACTACTATTCAGCATGTATTTAAAAAGTCTTACAAACAAAACCTATTTGAACGTAAGAACAAAGATCATAAGCTAATACAAATGTGACTGTACTTTTTTATCTGAAAGCAGATGCAAATAATTATTTTGGCCATTTTTCTACATTCACTCTTATTATCCATAGAAAATGGATGAATGGAATGGTGGATGGTTGAACAGATGGGCTGATGGCTCCATGTGTACCGTAACTGTTCACTATAACAACACTATATTTAGTATTTCTATTCTTTATCATTTTTTACCTAAGTGAGTTCCTGAGGAATTATCCATATATTCTGTTCATAGAAATATATGTGTGCATTCTGATATGGAACATAAATATGAAAAAGTACATAGATAAAAAAAATATATATTATGAATGGTATCTATTATTTCGGAAGTGGGCAGCACTGAGTGGCTGAATTTTAATAAAAGCCATATACTGTGCTTTTATCTGAGCATCAGTGTGTGTGTGTGCATCTGTGAAGGAGAGCAAAATAAATGTGGGTCGTCTCCCCCTCTGCCTCCCTGTCCTTTGAAAAAAAAAAGGCCCCTTTTCATGGCTGAAGGTTAGCATTTGATTTTGAAAACCATTAGTGACATATTGATTTGTAAATGGAAAAAGAAGGAAGTAAAGAAGAGTGGCTTAAGAGAAACACATTTTGTCATTGCACAATCCTTGTCCCGATACACCACAACAATAAAGAAGTGTAGCAATGTATTGCTTGAGCTTTCAAAATAGGGGGGCTCTCATTTGATTAAATAAAGTATAATTAAGGGAATTAATTAAACGTGTCATTAACTACTTAAATTTTGAAATAAATAAAAATGATTACATGTTTTTAAATGAAAATTATTATTATAATTATTATTATTAACACATGATAAAAAATGGTGTGTCATTAATTCATTTGTTTAGATATAGTATCGCCAAGTGCTTCCTCTTAGTTTGACTGTTGAGGATTTTTCTGTATTATTGTAGTGTTTACCTTACAATTTAAAGGCAATATGTCTGTGAAGGTTCTCAGTCATCCAGGTCATCGTAGTCTAAGGAGCTTGGAAAGAAAAGCGTCTGGACTTCTTTGAAGAGAATGGCAACCTCAACATTGAAGTTTACTGGAAGCCCACACACACGGACCAGTACCTCCTCTTTGACTCCCATCACCCTCTGGAACACAAACTTGGGGTTATCAGGACCCTACACCACCGGGCAGAACATGTTCCCTCTAAGCCTGAAGGGAAAAAGAAGGAACACACACATGTAAAGGAAGCACTTAAAACATGTGGCTATCCTAATTGGGCGTTTATAAAGTCAGCAAAGATGCACAGAAAAGAAGATCAGACACCAGCGAGGGAGGATAAGAAAGACAGATGCAACAACATTGTCATCCCCTATGTAGCCGGTGTATCAGAGAAACTCAGGAGAGTTTTCTCCAAGCACGACATCGCAGTGTACTTCAGACCCAGCAACACACTCAGACAGAAACTGGTTCACACGAAAGACAAAACTCCTAAACACAAACTGAACAATGTGGTGTATGCTGTACAGTGCAGCGAGGAATGCCCAGACCTCTACATTGGACAGACCAAACAGCCACTTCACAAGCGCATGGCACAACATAGGAGAGCCACCTCCACAGGACAAGACTCAGCAGTTCATCTGCATCTAAAGGACAAAGGTCACTCTTTCGAGGATGCCAACGTTCACATTTTGGACAGAGAGGACAGATGGTTTGAAAGAGGAGTGAAAGAAGCCATCTATGTCCACTGTGAGCGACCATCTTTGAACAGAGGTGGTGGTTTACGACAACAACTGTCTGCCATCTATAATCCAGTTTTGAGATCCCTTCCCAGACGCCTTAACGCCCACTCACATCCTGGGCCATCTGACCTCAGGAAATCACATGACAGGGTGGGGCCAGGTTTCACAATGAGCTCACCCGAAACCCTGGCTGATTAGGATCCCCACCCGCTTTCACACCTTGGCTCATGTGATTAGGTAGAGGATCATCAGGGGGTCCTTTGTCCCTCTTTGGGGGGGAAACTCCCACTGGTTTTAAATCTGGGACTCCCCACCAATTGACCCTTAGAACTGAAGAAGCTTCTCGGATGAGAGGTGAAACGTCTTCAAGCAACTCAAAGAAGTCCAGACGCTTTTCTTTCCAAGCTCCTTAGACTTACAATTTAAAGTTTGTTAAGGAGACTGTTGCTGTGGTTGGTGCTATCCATCATCTGCTGCTTATCCTTTTCAGAGACACAGGAGGGGTTGAGGTGAAGCCTATCATCCAAACTCCTCACAGAAAGCCCCCAGCCTGATAATGGAATTGAACTTAGGACCTTCTTGCTGTGAGGCAACAGTACTAGCCACCGTGCCACTGTGCTGGTTGGTGCTGTACAAATAAAATTGATTTGAAATGGTGGCGAGTTGGTTCAGGTGGCAGGGTAGGATGCTGAACAGTCCACTAGTTTATGACATTAAGGCATCCACTGATCCATCTGTCAGTTTCCTAATAGTTAGCAATTGGCAGAGGCCCTGGTCCACTTGATGTTCCACCTCCACCAGAGCTTCAGCTAAGGTAAGCTAAGCACAGTTAAGGATGCTAAGAAACCGGAAGGTCTGGACCCTCTCCAAATGCTCGCCATTAATGTATAGGGGGGCTAAGTCGATGCTCTGTGATGTCTTTGGTTTTCTTGGTGTGCAGTGCCAGGTTGTTCTCTGAACACTATGCTGCCAACTTTAGGACTTCCTCCCCTCCCTTCACTACTGTTGGGATTAAATTATTTGAAGTGCATCAATTTTATGCTTTATATTAACTAAAATGTTATATAATCATATAGTGTAGTATTAAGTGGACACGGCCCTGAAAAATAAAGGCATTACACCATGTGTCCTTGGGCGGTAGAAAGCTGCCAAAAAAGTAGATAACAGGGGACCATCTCTAGTGGAAAGTTACTAAGACACTGTTGTTTAGACTAGAATGAGACAGCTGGTATTAAAACTGTTAGGGGCACACCACCATTTTGAGATCCGCGGCAACGTGTCATCTCCCTTCTAGAAGTAATTGTGTAAGAGGATAAAGTGTTAAATGTCAAAAGTCTACTGAGCAGTGTTTTGTCTTCCATCGGATGCCTCCGAGGAATCATAAGAACTCGGTGAAGTGTTGATATTTAACAATTGGCGGCTCGTCCGGGATTCCAATAGGAGGCTAAGGAAGACAGATTGGGGGGTCTGGGGGCTCAACCAGCAAGGCGAACAGAGGCCTGGGTCATTTTTTTTTTTTTTTTTTTTTTTTTTTTTCTTTTTATTGAACTTTTAATTGCAAAGCAGGAGAACAGCAGTCACCAGCATATACATACACAGGACAAAGATGCATCTACATGTATAGCAGGACGTGGGAGGTAGAAAGAAAAACCCAACAGCAATAGTAACAAACAATGAAGAAAAAAAAAAAAAGTCAACAATTGTCCCTTTGTTGCCAGGCTAAATCCCGTAAGCCCAATTTTAACCTCTGAGCAGAGGGAGTGTCCAGATGGGCCAAAAAAGGGTCCCATGTGCGATAGAAAAGGAAAGGTTTGTCCTTAAGTGCTGTGGAGAAGGCTTCCATTGGCACAGTACATATTACAGACTGTAGCCACTGGTTGACAGATGGAGCCTCATCAGAAATCCACAGTACCATAATGCACTTTCGAGCGTAGTGTAGCAGTATGTGAAGGAGATCTTTGCTGCGGGTCATTTTAAAATAAAGGTAAGCACCACCTGTTAAATGTGCATATTGGAGCTTGTCTAAATTGTCTGTTCGCTAAGTTGATTGCATTCTTAGTGTCAATTTGCTGCAGTAGACAGAGGCGGTGTGTGATCCGTCCCAGTGCGTTAGAGCACCTAAATTGAAGGTGTAATAAGTAAATAAGCCGAGTAAACTAATTGGCTGCTGTGGATAGCGACTGAAAAGTGTAATAGTAATTATCCTGGGGCGTTGTTGCCCCACTCGCTCACGGACGCGAGGGCGAACCCCGTGGGATGGGACTAGGGTGGCAACCTGGGAAGTTGAGGACCCCCAAACAGCTAAATTGAGGTGTGGGATCCTCGTCATAGTTGAACCTGCAGGAGAGCAGGCCCAAGTTTCTCCCAGCTAGATTCCCTGCGGAGGTGGGCAAGCCCGTGCAGTGCCTTTAGGCTGTGTGTGTGAATGTAAAAGCGCGAAAGGTCGCGTCTCGATTGAAATCGGGTAGTTAACCATGTTTAAACTTAAAATTCGCCACGGTTGACAGCCTGCATGAGAGTGGGCTCAAGTTCTTTCGCCTGTTCGATTCCGTGCTAGGATCATTGAGTTCGCTGCACTGTCTCTAGACCGTGTGTGTGAATGTTGGGTTAGTAATTGGGTTTAAAGTTGAAATTTGCATCTAAAACCGTGTGTTTGGGTGTGTGCAGAGTGAGACACGCGCTCTGCAATAGTGTGTGAGTACTAGAATAGTGCAGAGCAAGAGACTTTTGTTAACAACTGCAGGTTGACGTCTGCTGGCCATAAAGTGTAAAACTTGCTGTGACTGTTTAGATTAAAAGGACTTCAAGAGTCCCATATGTTGTGACTTGTCTCACAGGCAAGGGAATTATTTTGTGTTGTTAAATAGCAGCTGCAGTGAGAAAAGAGGCGGGTTGGATTGGCATGTTAGATCTCCGCAGCTGTGTGTATGTGTGGAGTAGAATGTGACATGCACCGTGTCACATTCTAGGAGAGGAGAAGGGTTTCTCAGAGCCGAGCGAGCCAGAGTGACAGAAGGAAGAGTAGCAAATGGCCCAACTCAGAGGGGAGGAGCTGAGTGTGAGGTGGACCCAAGGAGGAGCTAGGAGAAGCAGTCTGCGTGACTGCACAGGGAGAAGTGCCTAAAACAGAGAGTCAAGAAAAAAAGGGGGAGGGGGAATTATTATGAATTATACAAAAAAGCTAAGGCAGAACAAGAAGAATTGGAAAAGAAGGCACGGGAATATTTAAATTAGCAACAAAGGGAAATCTGTTTAAAGAATCAGAGAATGAGAGTGTCAAATAAGTAGGGATGAAAGTGATATTAAATAAATCTCTTAGTGTGTTAATGCAGGTGACCATGGACCTGGATCAACCTCCTCCATAAGCACATCGGCCGGAGCAAAATGATAGATTAACATAATTGGAACCACAACTAGGTCATGTTTTGGCTGAAAATTTCACAGCTTCACCTCCACGTACATGTTATCCTCAAAAGAAGCTTCGAGGACGGTAAATCTCTCCCTGAAGTCAAAGGCAGCTTCAGAGCAACAGCATCAACGTCAAGAGTTAACACCAGGTGAACAGATAACAGCACTGCACTAAAACCTCAGAGGGTTCAGCAGCATGTACAAATACCACTGCAGATGGAAGCATGCCTTCACAAATGTTAAGGTTCAAAAATGTTGAGAGAGGAATCCAAAAATAACCACAGATCCGGTCCGGTGTGCAATTAGACGGCATTTTAATGAATACACATATGCGGAGCCAATACTGTTCAGATTCAGTATTGGACTAACTACAATCGTCAGCACAAAGACTTTATAGGGTTGGCAGTCTTCCTGTTACCAGGCAGAGTTAAACAAAGCATACGTCACTCCAAAACCACAATGACTCTTAACATAGTCTAAAACAGAACATCTTCTTCGGGTCGACGCCAGGTGCTTCCTCTCAGCTGTCTTCGCTGTCGCTTATCTTCTGGGACATCTGGTCCACGTTCTGCACAAAATGTCACTCCTGCACAACTTTGCAGTCATAAACTCTTACCTACTAAATGAGTCTATCTGTGTGTGCGTACACGTGCGGGGGCGCGTGCATGCTGTGTACTGCGTACGTGTCGTGACCTCTCACTATTTGTGTCTGTATGTGTATGTCACGTCTGTCTGTGCGTGCAGAGTTTGCATCTGCTTTCTGAACCTTAGTTGACCTCAACTTAGGCAACCAGGCTAAGGCCATCCTGTGTGTAATGATCTTAACTTCTATGTAAAATGTATAAAACAACTGTTTCAATCTAATCCAACTACTTAAAGCTTAAATCAAAGATAAATGCATAATAAACACCCTACTCTTTGGCTTGCACTCACTCTGCTTTCGGTTTCACTTCTGCAAAAGCATGCCTTGCAGACGTGTTTCCTGTCCCTGCTCTTTGAGTGCTTCACCCACTGAAGACTATGTGTAAGAATATAAAAACATTCAAAAGCCTTTAAAATTATAAATTCAACTCAACAGTTTGAAGTGGACCTGTAATAAAGACTAATATAATACCCATATATTTGAACATCTGAATGCATCTAAATACAACATCACTATTAACATGAAATGGTAATGATGATTATAAAAATAGCAGCAAATAATATCTTTCTCTTCCTGACACTCCCTCTCTTGTGGTGGCCCTCGAAGAGGGTCACCACACACTTATAACATTACTCTGACCCTCTCTAGAAATGCCAGCTCCCCCTAAGAACACTCCATGGGTCAAGTCAGGTTCTTCCTTGGTCCCTCTCTTGTTCTCTTTATTCAAACCTGATTCAACCTAATATTACTCAAAACATGAACCTAATTTCGTATTTGGTTTTTGACTTTTATTTTTATATCTCATTCAACCGTACTCAGCATTTGTAAAACTCTTAAAAGCACTGCCTTTAAGAGGATCAAAGGAAGCACGTCTCTGCATGTGCTTCCTGTTGCTCCTTATCTGATCATCCACATCCTGTACACAAACTGTCGCTGCTGCTGCACGTGCCTCTCCTCTAAACTCACCTATCACAAGAAAATGTATCAAGAAAATCATTAAAAAACAGCCACTTTAATCACTAAGTGTAAGCACATAGTTAATTGCTCCTAAATAAATTTCATCATAGCTAAAAGCTGAACTCTAACTGCATTTCAGAACCCACATTTCCCGTGTTATACCCTGTTCTTGGTATACCATTTTATTATGTGTGCCTATGCCAAGAGGCACACATATTACTATTCGTCGGATTTATTATTATTATTATTATTATGTGTGCCTATGCCAAGAGGCACACATATTACTATTCGTCGGATTTATTATTATTATTATTATTCTCCAGTTTCCGCCTGAAATTTTGCAGCGAAACTCGCCCATAGTTTTGAGACAAGCTTCATATATGTTACCTCATTTTGTGCGGCTGGATCTGGAATGGTGTGCTATGACTTTTGGTGTTTATGACTTATAGTTTTTTAAATATTAATATTTTAGTGAAAATTTTCCCGCGCTCCTCTGCCGAACAGTTTTGACAATAGGGTTACATATGTTAGATCATTTTGTGCGGCTGGAGCTGGACTACTATGGTATACACTTTTGGTGTTTATGACTTTTATAGTTTTTTAAATATTAATATTTTAGTGCAAATTTAGGCCAATTCATCTTTTGGCGCCAAATAAACAGACTTCATTTGTGGTGTGTTGGCGCCATCTTTTGGTCCCATTGAAACAAATTTCAAACTTCATTTGTGGTGTGTTGGCTCTCTCTAGTGGTATGCCGGGTGGTACAGCCTGTCTACCCTTATTTGGATACCGTAATGACGACAATATCAATGGCGCCGCACAGCCTCGCTGCTTTCAGGAACCATTGGAGGTTTTAAGGTTGCGCGAACCATTGAATAGTTACGGTAAACACAATGGCTTCTATGCTTGGTGGAAAACTCCATATCCCACAATTCATAGCACACCTCTGCCGAGTTAAACAATGGCGGCCACCACTTCATTTTATATGTCTTTTATTAGTGTTTCTAGGTCACAAAATAAACTTTTAAGATATTTTCAGGCGAGAATGTAGGTGTGTAAACTTCAAATATCTGCTTGTTTTATCAAGACATCCCATATTAGCGACAGTGCTCTGACGACCTCGGTCCTGCCTGACAGCTAGCCGGCTACCTAGCCAGCTGCCGCACTTGGCTGCAAATGGACAGCGAGGGGACTCTCTCTCCTTTCACCTCCCCGGTCTCTCGCAAATGCTCGCACAGAATCGGAGTTACAGCTGGATGTGGAAAAAATAACTGAGTTGTTTGGTGGTGCTATAATGCGGAGCTACAACAGTGGGCAGCTATCCACCGGTGTATGACAGAAAGGACATGCCGCGATCGACCGCCGATCGACCGGTGTTTGCTAACGCGGAGGTCAATCGTGGATCAGGGAAAGCGAAGGCAGGAGCGTGAGGTGAACTGAATTTCAGGTAAGAAGTTATGACCTGCACTCTATTTGGGTCAGATATAAACCGAGTTTAGGTGTAGTTTATTTAGCAGCAGTTCTCTTACGTGTTGCTGATAGCCAGCTAGCTAGCGCCGCTAGCATAGTTAGCTAGCGCCGCTAGCGACCCTTCGTGAAAAAGCACCCAGGCTTGGCTTATATTGAGGCGGGTGAAACTCGTGTCAGCACCCGGTCGCTCGCCGACAGTATGTGTTTTAGCTGGACTTATTTTTCGTTTATATGGGCCGATGATGCTGGAAACCGAAGGCAGGAGCGTGAGGTGAACTGAATTTCAGGTAAGAAGTTATGAACTGCACTCTATTTGGGTCAGATATAAACCGAGTTTAGGTGTAATTTATTTTCGTTGACCTTTACAATCGTACTGCCACGGGAGTTTATATACAGCTGTGTGCGCACTAAGTTACTGACGTTGGACTTTATTTTATTCATTAGGGTTAGTTCATAGAGTTGCCGTGCCGTACAAACGGAATCGTCCCACATTCAGAGAAAACATTATGATTTATTCTGTCGTTACGAAGCCTCCCCTGTCATTCTCTCGCGTGTTGAAACGTCAATCATGAAACTGATCAATGATCGGCTGTTCGCTCTTATTTATCGCGCTAAACAACAGCAGCACGTTTAAGCTTGATCAGCTGTTGTTAGAATTCTTTTGATTTTAATTTCTAGTATCAGCTGATGTTTGCTGGAGCATGAAGATGAAATCAGGAGATGTCCTTACTGAATCATCAGAGCTGAACTGGTGATGGAGAAACAGGTTTACACTTTAGGTGACATGAATGAGTTGAAGGGAAGTTATGAGTTGTTTCTGAGAGACAAAGACCAAGCTCCTTTTTTGTGTAGCTGACAGCTGGTAACTGCAGGGGCGGATCTAGCAAAGCTTTTAGGGGGGGCAGCTAGAGAAAAGGTGGACACAAAGATATACTTTTCTTTCTTACTCTCATATAAAATATTTAGTTTTTATTAAATAGTTATCTGAATCTCACAACCAAAGTTTGTATAATAATACACAAGATTGGCTGTAGACCATTGTTCATAATTCAGAACACTGTGTAAAATTAACAAAAAACAAAAAGTGAATGCATGTGTGAAAAGTGGTCCATAATGTAATGCTTCAAAGCGTGTTCATGCAAACATTGTCGGGTCTGCCGTGGTACAATGGGACTTCTGCTCATGAACCTGTGTGCACAGCGTCTGCAAATCGGCGCTGTACGAAGTAACTTCATCTTTACACAAAACTGTAAGCTGTCATCTGTGAAGCGTGAGCGGTGTTTGTTTTTACCATAGTTCATGGTGGAGAATGGCTGCTCTTCTGAGTTTTGCTCTCTGTAGCCGTATGAATGGCAACTACAGTGATTAGCAGCGGCATAGGCACACATAAAATTTCTTCTGAAATTTTCGCTTTCTAGTTTCATTTTACTGCTCTTAATGTAATGACTCATTCTAATTTATACTTTATCACACTTAACCAAACTATATAAGCTTTCTCCCCTTTTGCTTCTGTTTTAAACAAAAACTTGGTCACTTCAACAAGCATTTGTTATTCTATACCTGCATTTTATATAATAAGTCTAATTTAGAGCTGCATATGTTATCTCAATATTTTACCTGTCACATAGTTTAGTCACCACCAAACTCCTATTCAGTTCCTCTTGTCTGTCACTTGTTACAGGGCCAGCTCAAATTCAGTTAAAAGCTAAATGAATTTCAGGCCCTAGGCCTCAAATCCATACTGTCCTGTGTGTTGATGAACTCTATATGTCTGTAAGCGTGTGCAATCCTTCAATAACTCAGGTCCTTCTCACAGTAGATTGGCTAATCATAACGTTAACCAAAAGTTTGTGACCCTCAAGAGACGACTCTCTGAGCCACAACTCCGTTAAAGGCACAAAAATGCAATGTGTATGAAAAAATCATTTCTACATATATAATCTCCAATATTATTCATTTGAGTCAGCGAGACTTTTAACATCCTCATAAAAGCTCTCCTCTACCCTAGAAATAAATCTATTTACTCTCTGTTTCTAAAGCCTACATTATAACAACTTATTTTAAAAATCAAAAAGAGATCCCACATTTTCTTCTCATAAAATGTTCACTATTTTTCCCCAAAGCATATCCTTTATTCCCACAGTTTCCCTCTAAGTTTGGTGTACAACTTCTTATTAACACCAGCAATTTATCTTCTAAACAGAATTCAGTTCATTTTACTCCTTTCTTTAGAATTAACAATCTCTGCCTCAGTTTTACCATATCTAAATTATCAAACAACCCCAATCGTTATAAAATCATACTAAAACCCATTTCAAATTAAATCTTAAACCTACGGTGGCCCTGAAGTGCAAACCACAAAAACAAATCACAAAACGCACAACAAATTGAAAAGCGCAAAAACAAATTGAAAAGCGCAAAAACAAATTCACTAAACGCAAAAACAAATTGAAAAGCGCAAAAACAAATTCACTAAACGCAAAAACAAATCACAAAACGCACAACAAATTGAAAAGCGCAAAAACAAATTGAAAAGCGCAAAAACAAATTGAAAAGCGCAAAAACAAATCACAAAACACAAAAACAAATCACAAAACGCACAACAAATTGAAAAGCACAAAAACAAATTGAAAAGCACAAAAACAAATTGAAAAGCGCAAAAACAAATTCACTAAACGCAAAAACAAATTGAAAAGCGCAAAAACAAATTCACTAAACGCAAACCCAAATCACAAAACGCAAAAACAAATCACAAAACGCACAACAAATTGAAAAGCACAAAAACAAATTCACTAAACGCACAACAAATTGAAAAGCACAAAAACAAATTGAAAAGCGCAACAACAAAACCCAAACCGGAAGAGGTAGGTACCAATGCTGCAACAACAGGCATCACTGATTGGATGATGGATCCGGTAGCCTTTTGAACCGGAAGTTGTTCTGCCGAATGCATTTTTACAAACATGAACGTGACGAGTGATCCACACGTTGCTTCCGCTATTCGGGAATATTTTGATTCAGGGCATACATACGAAGTTATTCTGGATATGCTCAAGACTAACCACGAAATTTCAATTAGTTTACGTACACTGAAGACGCATTTAAAAGAAGCAGGACTGTATAGACGTGGCAACTACTCTCCTCTACCTGAGGTGAGGCGTGCTATTTTAAATGAGCTTCGAGGACCAGGACAATTGTTTGGCTATCGGACCATGTGGCAAGTTCTCAAACAAAAACACAAGCTACATGTTAAACGTAGTGTAGTTATGGTGTTGCTAAGACAGCTGAATCCTCAAGGAATCGTTTCTAGAACTCGCAGGAGGTTTACAAGACGCACGTATCACTCCATGGGACCCAACTACATATGGCATGTAGATGGTTATGACAAACTGAAACCCTTTGGCTTTGCCCTGTCAGGATGTATTGATGGGTTTTCAAGAAGAATGATGTGGCTTGTGTGTGGAGCATCAAACAACAATCCAGCCGTCATTGCTCATAATTTTATAAACTGTGTCAAGAGTCTTGGTGTTATACCAATGAGATTACGAACAGACCTCGGGACAGAGAATGGGACAATGGCTGCTATTCAGTGTACTCTCCGTCACGCGCATGCGGATCATTACGCCGGTTCCTTAAGCCACAGTTACGGATCGTCAACAGGGAATCAACGCATCGAGTCATGGTGGTCTTTTCTTAGAAGAGGAAGGTTGGTACAGTGTGCCTGGTAGAGTGGAAACTGATAAGCAGTGGTTTTTATAAATTTTTGAAAACATTTGTTTAAAACGATTTGTTGAACCCATTTATTTTAAAACCAAAATTAAGTCGGCTAATTAATTACCATAATTAATTATGTGGTAAAAATTAGTTGTTTCCATTGGCCACCACAGGTATCAATTCTATTGAATAGAAATATGCATTATTTTGAGTCATTTCTGGCATGGATCGAATTAGAATAGGAAGGACCTTTCCTAAACCACTTTAAAATAACAAAGATGTTTTCTTAATGTATTCCCAGGTCTCAGTTTTGGATGGACCTGTTTGGAGACCTAAGAGATTCTGGAAACTTTAATGGAAGCCACGAACACCAATGCTTGTTGAGATTCTGCTTCATCAATGTACTACAGAAAGACCTGGATGAATGCAAAGATCTCTGGAACAAACACAGGATCCGTCCAAGCAGACTTGCATCATGTCCTGGGGGAATTCCAAATGAGCTCTATCTCTTGCCTCACAGGTAATTCACATCTTCATTGAATAACTTAAGTTTTTGCATTAAAAAAATTTTGTGTGAAAGCATAACTTGACCGTCACAATTATTTTGTCTATTGGTCTACTAATCTGATCATACTTGCCTTGCAATCACAATTTATCTTAGCAGCATGCACTCACCCTTGTATTACAATCATTATCATCTGTTTTGAAGTGTTAGTTGAAGTGTAATTTTGTGCTATCTGAAAAAAAAACAATATTAACAGATGATTGCAGCACATTAAAAATTTTAATGAACTTTGCAGTTTCAGGTAAAAGGAAGAAAACTGTCAGATTTCTACACTTTGTAGCAAAAAACAGCTACATTTATTTATTGCTTTGTCCTACAAAATTAAATAACCGTAACCTTCAGTTTTCCAATCTACACTTTTTTAAAAATAAAATGTTATGTTGAATATTAAATTGCTCTCCAACAATTTTGCTGGAACGCAGTTTTAATTACACAACTAATTATGATAGCATTATATTTTTTATGAACAGTCAATGCTACCATACAGTTATATATTGTAAACAAATGAATTTGGCATTTTAAACCATAAAAAAACCTTAATTCAATTTCCCTTTTGCAGATATGGTTCAAGGGACTGTGGATTTGCTGTTGAGGAGAGAGAACTGGATGTATTTCCCGAGGGGAGGCAAGCTATTGAATTGTGTGGTGACTCAAACATTGAGGAATATCTACACCACACTGTACAACAAAACAGACTGGAGCAGCCACAAGACTGGGAGTCAGCCACAGAACTGTATCTAGCCCTGAAGAATGTAGCTGGATTTTAGACACTAACTACTGAACTCCTGTTTTTAGTGTATGTTCCTCTTGCTAAAGTGAAACCTATATTGTTAACATCATTTGATATACAGCAACTGATTAGAATTAAAACACTCAATGTTGAACCACAATTTAAACTTTCAAATGTGCCAAGAGCAGCAGAGTTTAACTAATGGGTGACCTCTCAAACAAATAATAAAAAAATCCCTGAGATACCGAGTGAATGAAATCTTCTGTAACAATTTCTTTAACTCACACAATGAACATTAATAACTGTCATGACACTTAAGACATGTGATTTAAAAATTTCCAAATCCAGGGGAATTTTGTATTCCAAAGTCCATATTTGCCTTAAAGACTCTGTATGATTCAGAGACTGGTAGCTTCAGTGCATTTGCACAGGTGTTGGCAACAGGAAAAGGTGAATCACTCGAAAACTCGAGGCATGGAGGTGGTATCATCCCAGCTGGTGGAAGTGCAGTCAAACCTGTTGCAAACATTAATAATTCTTCCAGTGACACAGCTGTCACTTTCTCTGAAAGAAGAAAGTAAACACAGTAGTTAATTTTTTGACTATGCATTCCAGGGAATCACCTTATTTCTCCTTTAATAAAACAATTTCTATTTAATAAAATTCTAAAAGCAAAGAAAAAAAAGCATTCATTAAAAACCTTCACAATCAAGCAGATAATCTGCCCAAAAGCCAAGTGTTAGCGCTTCCTTCTGCCGCCTGTTGCTTCCTGCTGGGCTGAGACTTGGTCTGAATATATTCTCCATATCTGATGCAGTCAGGGTCTTGTAAGTCATGTATAACAATGGTGCCAGAACACTTGGATACTGCTGGACTGCAGTGAAAAAATGAAGACTGTCCAGTCCATCTTTAAATCTGTTAAGAATAAACAATCTGTTTTAATTGGTTTAAAGCATAAAAATGAATTATTGCACAGTTTGCAGCAATGTGTGGACTGGTAATTGCCCATAGATAGAACTTTAGTTAAAAGTATTAGGACAAATTAAAAAATAAAAAGTGTCAATATATTGTCCTTTAAGAAGCTAGAACAAACTAAAATAAAGTATCAAAAAAAGGGAACATGTCTATAAATAACTGAAAAATAAACATGTACTATGACTGACTATCTGTGATCTTAACAAACAATAGTGTGTAGAAAATATACATAACTATATATAAAATTGTCAGCATTTTAAAAAGAAAACCTGTTGTAAATATGTTTATAATGCATATTAAATTAGACTTGGAAAAATTTCCACCAAATGTATGAAGAGTTACAACATTAGGAAATTGCTGTGGTGTTTTATGCAAACACACAATATGACAAACATTTCTGAGTATGCAATAAATAAAAAATAAAATTGGATAAACTGTGCCGATTTAATACCCCCCTCAGTATCAGAGATATTCAGCATTTTTATTGATTTTTGAAGGCTCACAGAATATTTTGTTCTGTGACAATGTGAATTCTAAAACCACCACAACAAAGAGGACTCTTTCTTCTTTCAGCAGCAAAAAAGGGTGTGTGAAGATGTTTTTCAAGCAGATCAGTGACTTTGATATAAATGTTTCATGTTTCAATGATTCATGCTGGGGTGGCTGTAGCTCAGGTGGTAGAGCAGGTCTGCCACAAATCAGAAGGTCGGTGGTTCGATCCCAGGCTGCCTCCTGGCTACATGCCAAATATCCTTGGGCAAGATACTAACCCCATGTTTGCCTACTGGTGGTGGTCAGAGGGCCCGGTGGCGCCAGTGTCCGGCAGCCTCGCCTCTGTCAGTGCGCCCCAGGGCAGCTGTGGCTACATTGTAGCTTGCCATCGCCAGTGTGTGAATGGGTGAATGACTGAATGTAGTGTAAAGCGCTTTGGGGTCCTTAGGGACTAGTAAAGCGCTATACAAATGCAGGCCATTTACCATTTACTATGTTTTACTACTATGAAAGCAAAAACCAGTAAAAAAGTACTTTGACAATTTTTTTTTACAAAAATGGTAATTTATATACAATTTCAATATTTGAAAAAATATTAGAAAAAAGCAGATTTATGACTCAGATACTCTGTTTGTTCACAATGAGTAATATGATTAGAATTTAGCATTATTTTTACATGAATTATATTTTGAATAATACATGTCAGACAAGTCACTAATTACCTTTGAATGGCACTTTCATTTTTCTCAATGATGTACCATTTGAGATACTCCTCCACGAAACCTTGCTTTTCAGAAGTCTTCACACTTCTGAGGCATCCAGCAGTTTGGAAGATAGTACTGTTTTGCAAAATTAAATTTTGCAAAACTTCATCGGATTCTGCTTCTAGGACCTATAATGGGAAATTTTATTAATTCAAAGCAAAAAGAAAAATATATAAAATATAGTATATGTAAATGCACACAGACATACACAAGCGTATCCTTTTTCCACCTATTTTGAAAGAGCAGCCAAAACTACCAATGTAAATTAACATCACAGACCTTTCTCGGACTAGAAGAAATTCTACAAAAAAGGTTCACCTGAGAAATAATTAACTTCGTAAATACTATCTTTTTAAAACTATTGCTAGTGTGAATAGAAACGAAAGATACAAAAGATCTTAATAATGTAATAATTATCCAAATCCTTGGATTCAAATCCACAAACCTGAGATTGATAACCCAGTATTTCAAACATTGCAGGATTAGATAGAAATGATCCTGATCCTCTTTGCATTTGCATTTAGTATCTACAAAATCTGCATGTTATATATTTAAAATTTGACTTTTTGATATCATCAATTACTCTTAATGTGTGTGAAAGATTGATGAAACTGAACATTTCTTAAAAACAATGTTGAAACTTTGGTTTACAAATTTAAATCTTAAGAATGGAAGAAATGATTGAAGCCACCATTTGAACAAGGTTACTACACGTGGCCCTTTTGCATTTCATTTTAGAACTGGAAATTTGATTTTAAACAGTAACCTATGATATTTACTCAATATAATGCAGTTTTTTCTGAGGTTTTGGTAAAATATGTCAGTAACAACAATTAATCCTGAAATTCATATTCCTAGAACACAAGATCAATCTAAAATCCACCTTTTTGAGGTTGAATCATTTTAACCCTGCTTTAAAGGATCAAAATAATCCAGATTTGGGTCTATGTTTTTGAAATCCACACCAGGAAGCAATATTCTACTAATAGCAAAGGATTGTATTTGCAATTTCCGGATTTGAATCTTCAAGATAAAATCTGTTTCACAATACAAATAACAAGATCCAATTTAGAAAAAATCCAATCCATCAGGATTAATCCAGGTGGATTATTTTTAAAATACTGAACCTGTATGTAAAAAAAAAAAAAAAAAAAAAACATTCCCTGAACCAAGGTCATGTTGTACCTGGTGCAGTACTTTCCCTATCTCCTCATCTTTCACATCATCAATTGTGGCGCTGAAAGATGGATCTCCTATCATGCGGTTGACCAGGTTCTTTGAGAGGAAATGTGGTGCTGGTCCTCCATTTACAATAGATACAGCTATCATCTTGCCTGCTAAGAAATACTCAACTTCCATGGCAGCTGTTATACAGGGCACAACATTTTCAAGGTAGATCTCAATCTAATATGTGTTAATGATAAATAACCTGAAAGCGAAAATACATAAGAGTGATTCACCTCTTGAGTTATATACAAGATAACGACGATCTGGAGGTCCATCAAAAATGGGGCGATTTCTCAGGTGGCTCATAAGAAGCGTCAGGAATTCACGTCTTGGACCACCCATATCCAAACCTTCTTCAAAGCAGCCAGCATCATCATTAAACTTGATAAACAAGTCGTTGTTGTCAGAGTACGTGCTCCGTCGAAATCCTCGAACAGCTCCATCCCATACATCCGACCTCGATATATTGAATCTACTGACTTTCTTGTGGTCAATTGCCAGCGCCAAATCAGCAATAATTTCATGTGCCTGCACATCTGTGTCTCTAAAAGAAAAATAAACATATTAAAAACAAATTGTATATACACATCATTACTCAATGATCATATTTTGCATGAAATTATTATATACAGAACCAAATGGAATTTAATTTGATATAAATGCCTAAATTACTCACTCAGGTTCTTCCGGGGGCAGATCTTTGGTTTTACAAGGTGCAACATCATCATCCTCAATCACAATTGGTTCAAACAACTCTGTGTAGTTTCTGTGGAGCAAAAACATTATGTATACAGTATATATGCAATAACAATAATGACTAAGCACATAGTTCCAGCTTTGCAAAAATATAAAATTCGACATTTCTGTCAAGAGTGAAATGTAAAGGTTTAAAAGACATTCTTAAATATGTATATCATGTCTATTATATTGTGGAAACTCATGGACTCATGAGACACAACACACCTGTAGCATGAGTTCTTAACAGCGACACATTCACTACTGCTGCCTGGTTCATCCAGATCTATAACCTGAAAATGAATAAAAAATGAATGACAAAAAAAAAAGTTAAATGTATTTAAATATTACAGGGCAGATGTTAAATGACTTGTAGTTGTTTAGTACTTTAGTCAGTGCATTACTCAGGTCCTACGAGCCCCAAACCGCTTCTCTCTCTCTCTCACACACACACACACACACACACACACACACAGTGTAGCTGTGGCTACAATGTAGCTTGTCATCACCATTATGTGAATGTGTGTTTTTGGGTGAAAGACTGAATAATGTGTGAAGAGCTTTTGGGTCTCATGGCTTTGATAAAATGCTATACAAGTAATCAAAATAGTTAATTACCTCTAGTGCTTCATTCGTTTGAACACAATCCCCAGCACAATTTCTTGAAGGACAAAGAAAAGCATTTAACTTTCTTGACCATAAAAAAATATGTTGACACTTTAAAACGAAACAGACATCTAAATAGCAAACAGGCAATGCAAGAACTGAATAAGTGTACATCTCAATCATAAATAGTGTAAGCAAATACTGTAAAAGAAACAACATGTTCTGAAAATATCCCTTACTCATTTTCTGCAACTTTTGGTAAAGGACTGCTTTCATCCTGTGGTTCCCATGGCTGAAATAAACACGCACATTCAAATAGAGAGTATTAATGAGCTAAGTTAAAATAGTAGGGAAAACGATTAATAAAATTAAAAGATCAATGAAATGTGTTTTGAATTCGACTTACCAGTGTATCAGCGAGCTCAAACTCAGTGGGACGTCTAACAACAACCTCTGAGTCAGAGTCAGACATTTCAGCAGCTACAAAACAGGAAAACAAAGTAAGTCTACTGAATTGTTACTAAGTTATAAATTAAGCCTCACTCAATATAACCTAATATAACCAGGCATGTGGCAGATCTACGTTTAGCACTGCCCTGTGTCGAGTCGGGGATACACATAGATCTGCAAGTGCTACAATAAAAAAGTGTCTGAAAAGGGGAGGGGCCATCTGGCATGTTATTTTGAGCTGATTGTGGGATGCGCCAGCAAATGCCTGCCTACCACGATTTGTCTTTTGCCAATCACAGTAAATAATTTGCTAAACCCAGTCAGGAGAAAAGCACACAAATTGTTAACATCAGAAAATGCACAAATACCTTACCTTTGCTCATTTTTAAAAAAAACAAAATTGTTACTGGTTGTCTCAAAACAGATTTAATAGCCACTTCTACAAGTGCGTCCACCAGCACAGCCATGTTTGTTTTGCTTAGGCACACGCTGCTGTTGTCATACATGAACACACACCAATGTGCCCAACCAGAAGCACAATGCTAACAAACGATTGGTCCACACCAACATTGGAGTCTAGGCAGACAGTTTATTTTGAGCCGCACAAGATGGATTTTCATGGGTTTTGAAAACTAAAAATCTCCTAAGTTAATAATGGATGAATGCAAAAATAATATAGAGCATAGATGAAATCTGACTTGGGTACAAAAATTTCCAGATTTAATGTTTCTTGGAAGTAGATAAAACTGTAAGTTTGTTTTTGTCTATGCCGTCTAGACCTTATTTTTGGCAGGCATTACGTTATGCAGATAATGCATTTTTAGAGGCTGCACTTCAGTTGCACTATGAGCTCCAATTATATAGATATACGCTGTTTGCAAATGGATATAAACTTTGCCCAAAGGACTAAAAGTGGCTCCAAACTTGCCTGGGTGAGTAAATGTATATTAAAAATTAGATCCAGGTTGAAAAAGAAAAACTAAACTTCCTCACCCCATTAATTTATGTACAGTGGGGCAAAAAAGTATTTAGTCAGCCACGGATTGTGCAAGTTCCCCCACTTAAAATGATGACAGAGGTCAGTAATTCGCACCAGAGGTACACGTCAACTGTGAGAGACAGAATGTGAAAAACAAAATCCATGAATACACATGGTAGGATTTGTAAAGAATTTATTCGTAAATCAGGGTGGCAAATAAGTATTTGGTCAATAACAAAAATACAACTCAATACTTTGTAACATAACCTTTGTTGGCAATAACAGAGGTCAAACGTTTACTATAGGTCTTTACCAGGTTTGCACACACAGTAGCTGGTATTTTGGCCCATTCCTCCATGCAGATCTTCTCTAGAGCAGTGATGTTTTTGGGCTGTCGCCGAGCAACACGGACTTTCAACTCCCGCCACAGATTTTCTATGGGGTTGAGGTCTGGAGACTGGCTAGGCCACTCCAGGACTTTCAAATGCTTCTTACGGAGCCACTCCTTTGTTGCCCGGGCGGTGTGTTTTGGATCATTGTCATGTTGGAAGACCCAGCCGCGTTTCATCTTCAAAGTTCTCACTGATGGAAGGAGGTTTTGGCTAAAAATCTCACGATACATGGCCCCATTCATTCTGTCCTTAACACGGATCAGTCGTCCTGTCCCCTTGGCAGAAAAACAGCCCCATAGCTTGATGTTTCCACCCCCATGCTTCACAGTAGGTATGGTGTTCTTGGGATGCAACTCAGTATTCTTCGTCCTCAAAACACGACGAGTTGAGTTTATACCAAAAAGTTCTACTTTGGTTTCATCTGACCACATGACATTCTCCCAATCCTCTGCTGTATCATCCATGTGCTCTTTGGCAAACTTCAGACGGGCCTGGACATGCACTGGCTTCAGCAGCGGAACACGTCTGGCACTGCGGGATCTGATTCCCTGCCGTTTTAGTGTGTTACTGATGGTGACCTTTGTTACTTTGGTCCCAGCTCTCTGCAGGTCATTCACCAGGTCCCCCCATGTGGTTCTGGGATCTTTGCTCACCGTTCTCATGATCATTTTGACCCCACGGGATGAGATCTTGCGTGGAGCCCCAGATCGTGGGAGATTATCAGTGGTCTTGTATGTCTTCCATTTTCTGATGATTGCTCCCACAGTTGATTTTTTTCACACCAAGCTGCTTGCCTATTGTAGATTCACTCTTCCCAGCCTGGTGCAGGTCTACAATACTTTTCCTGGTGTCCTTCGAGAGCTCTTTGGTCTTGGCCATGGCAGAGTTTGGAGTCTGACTGTTTGAGGCTGTGGACATGTGTCTTTTATACAGATGATGAGTTCAAACTGGTGCCATTCATACAGGTAACGAGTGGGGGACAGAAAAGCGTCTTACAGAAGACGTTACAGGTCTGTGAAAGCCAGGGATTTTCCATGTTTGAGGTGACCAAATACTTATTTGCCACCCTGATTTACGAGTAAATTCTTTACAAATCCTACCATGTGAATTCATGGATTTTTTTTTTTTCACATTCTGTCTCTCACAGTTGACGTGTACCTCTGGTGCGAATTACTGACCTCTGTCATCATTTTAAGTGGGGGAACTTGCACAATCGGTGGCTGACTAAATACTTTTTTGCCCCACTGTATATTGACTTGGGTGCTTAATGGTAGCAAAATGAAATTCCTATTTAAGACTTTACAACTGTTAAAAATAATACAATGTATGTTTAAATCCACAAAAAACACTGCCAACCTACCTTCTTCAAAGTCGCTTTTTATACAGATGAAAAGCGTAATCCTTTGATAAGGCTTGCCAATTTCAGCCTTATAAGCCCCAAGAGTAAATGGACTATTGGTCCCAGGGATATTAATCACCTCTGTGGCATCAGGATACAAGAGGAGGAATGGTCCATCACTCAAGTCTTTGTTAAAGTCCCTCATTTTTTTAACAGCTTCACTGAGGAGACTTGTGGCAGAGCTGTCAGGGTCAATTCTTAGAGCAATACTTTTTCCACGATGTGGCCTCAAACCATCTTTCTTCTTGGACATCAAGCCAATATTTATCTGTAAGGAAAAACACAGGGATTATGAGAAGCTAAGATTAATCTAAGCTGCATTATGCAAACAATAACCTATAATATACACATTTACATATGAACAGTTAGAACTAGCTTCTTAGTAATAAACCCAATAGCAAAGAACACAATAGAAGTCACACCAACATCCTTCTTATATTGCAGTACTTACATGGTAAGCGCACACACATTATTGATTCACAAAAATGAACACGTTACACAGCCACCTCACCTATCTGCTGTGCAGCACTGAAACAAACCAAACACGCTCAAAACAAGAACTACAATACTGAGGTGCATCATGAGGACTGTAGTAAGACGCAAAATGCGCTAAGCAGGCAGACTTTTAGCACCTGCAATAAAAAATCAAGACCGCTTTCTTTGGGACAACCTGCATAATCAGCAGCTGCCAAATTCTTTATTGTATTTTGTTTGTAGCTTTTCTACATCAAACTTACACAACACCCCTAAGGAATAATAATGGAACGTAATTAACCAGTTAACATCAGCTTATAACAAACTACCTGAACTTTTGTTTTTGCAGTCTTCTTTAATCCCATTTTACCACAAGAAAATTTTTGCCTCTCCTCATTTTTCTTTTTCCTGTACTCCATAAAGGTGCTGTAAGTTGGAGTCGGGCAGGTTGGGCTTGTCTGCGATGCTAAAGGGAAACAAAAGAAAATGTTAAATACACATACTGTACACACAGGCAAAATGTAATATTTCACACAGTATGCTGATTGAGACAACACTGAATAATTTTCATTGATAAAAATAGCTCCCGAGGATGCTAGTAACATCTCTAGGTGATACACTATTGAGTTACGGATATAGTGGGAAAAGGGATTTTAATTTACCTGGCTCATTTAGCCTAATGAGCGGGCTTGATTAAATCCGAAATAATACAATATAATATAAATGCCTACTTGTGAGTTTCAATCTACAAACACGCAGTGGTGATTATCAGTGCTGCGAACGTTATTTTACATATAATTAGTGGTTTCACAAAAATGTTACTGAGTTGCAGACTGAAATACTCTTAAATAGCTAGCCTACTTAGCACTTGCGGAGTGGCAATTTATTCAGTTGTTCCGTCAGATTGTGTTTCCCCTTCACGATCTGTTTCCCCTATGTGACGGGTGTTAAAACACATGTCATATAGCGTTTCCCCTGATTATTACAGGGGGAACAGTATGTGACAGGTGTTAAGACACCTATCAAGGAGCCAGTGTTTCCCCAGAATATTATAGAGAGAATGTTTCTCTCTAGTAATTTGTACATTGTAATCAGATCATGCCATTTTATTTTGATTAACTGCACAGTGCTTTGCCCCTCCCCCAATATTAACACGTTTCTTAATTATACTTTAATATTTTCTCGTGTGAATGAACATCGGTGCTACTTTTAACTCCACTTTATTTTCCCCTTTTTTGCAAAGAAATAAACAGATTATTGTATTATACAAAATGTTTTTTTTTTAATGCTTGGCATCATTATAATTTTTTTTATTGTTAAATCTGTCTGCCTGTCGTCATGTACACAATACTATCGATCCACCACCCCTTATTTTGGATTGAGGACTGAGGACCGTAGCAGAGGTAATAGTGGCGAAATGCTGCGCGAAAACAGGAATTTTGGCGAGGACGCGCGATTTGTGCCGCGTGAGCAACGCGGAGAAGCAGGAGAAAAAGATCGTGACGGTGAAACACTATCTGACGGAACACCGTCAATTCGTAGTAATGCACATCATTTAACATTCTGTATTGGTAACAGCATAAAAAAACGATGGAAACTGTAGTTAGTTAAATTATTCCATTACTAATACAATAATTGCGTTACCTAAAACCCTAAAACCTTTCAATTAACAGCTATTAGCGACAAAAGTGCTAGCGTCAGTAAGCTCATGTGTCCATGAGCAACAGAAGCCTTTGAATTTGATTTTAACTTACTGGATGGTTGTAGAGGGTCTGTGATAGAGTCTTGAAGTCTTTTGCCACAGCCGCTGCAAAAGTTTGGTGACTGCTCTACCAACTTCTTTCCACAACTTGGACAAAACATGTTGACTGCTCTTTCTCATAACCACGTTCAGCAGAACAACTTCCGGTTCAAAAGGCTACCGGATCCATCATCCAATCAGTGATGCCTGTTGTTGCAGCATTGGTACCTACCTCTTCCGGTTTGGGTTTTGTTGTTGCGCTTTTCAATTTGTTTTTGTGCTTTTCAATTTGTTGTGCGTTTAGTGAATTTGTTTTTGTGCTTTTCAATTTGTTGTGCGTTTTGTGATTTGTTTTTGCGTTTTGTGATTTGGGTTTGCGTTTAGTGAATTTGTTTTTGTGCTTTTCAATTTGTTTTTGTGCTTTTCAATTTGTTTTTGCGCTTTTCAATTTGTTTTTGCGTTTAGTGAATTTGTTTTTGCGCTTTTCAATTTGTTTTTGTGCTTTTCAATTTGTTTTTTTGCTTTTCAATTTGTTGTGCGTTTTGTGATTTGTTTTTGTGTTTTGTGATTTGTTTTTGCGCTTTTCAATTTGTTTTTGCGCTTTTCAATTTGTTTTTGTGCTTTTCAATTTGTTGTGCGTTTTGTGATTTGTTTTTGCGTTTAGTGAATTTGTTTTTGCGCTTTTCAATTTGTTGTGCGTTTTGTGATTTGTTTTTGTGTTTTGTGATTTGTTTTTGCGCTTTTCAATTTGTTTTTGTGCTTTTCAATTTGTTTTTGTGCTTTTCAATTTGTTGTGCGTTTTGTGATTTGTTTTTGCGTTTAGTGAATTTGTTTTTGCGCTTTTCAATTTGTTTTTGTGTTTAGTGAATTTGTTTTTGCGCTTTTCAATTTGTTTTTGCGCTTTTCAATTTGTTGTGCGTTTTGTGATTTGTTTTTGTGGTTTGCACTTCAGGGCCACCGTATAAACCCCTCTCTTTTTTGACACATCTCATGTGGCAAAAAACTCAACATGCTTCACCCAAGCTTAACAAATTAAAAGGAAAAAAGGTTAGTCATATCATATCACTTCTCAGAACACTTCAGCCATCCTCCTCTCCGGTATTTTGCTCCAGCCCTGAAAACCTGTGTTTAAGGAACAAAATTAATTTAATCATCCTGTCAAATCTTCTCAAACTCCTGCTCCATCGAACTCTGGATCCTTGGAATTTCCTGAAAACAAAACCTGTACTTTACATTTCATACTCTCCCTCTATGACCCAGTCTGTGTCATGACAAAATAAACTTAAACAGAACAGTTATTAATCATGAGTTACCCCAGTTAATGGTAACTTGAATTCCATCAAACAATGTTTCCCTTTTAGCATTTAGCATTCTCCCAACAATATAATGTAATCCCCTAATCTAACCCCAGTAAATAATTTTCTCAAAGCAAACATCAGCATCCCCAGATTTAAGTCTCCCACTTGTCCTGCTTATGGCAAAAGCAAAACAAAGCATCCCCTTTCTTTTCCTCACATGATAAATTTGTCCACATTTATTCATTCCCACCTTAGTCCAGTCACTCACATTCACTCACACGCATTCTCACATGATATTTTTGCTGATACTGCAGCCTTCTGCGCAAATAATGAAATGCTCCACATCAGCAAAATGAGCTCAATCATTTGTTTTATTTCGTTTTCCTTTTTAGGAAAATAATTCTCTATACTTTTGACTGGATTGACTCGCTGCAATCCTTTTTTAGACAGAGACTTGCCGCCAATCAGTCTCTGATTGTAATCAGTTATAATCTGTAAAGCCCACCTGATCTTCGTACTTGGTAATTTTGTCAGCGCCGTCAGTTCACTCTCTTCCAGGCCTGCTTAGAACAAAAATGAAAAAAGAGAGCTGATTATTAGCTCATCAAAGTACAAAACAAAATCACCTGACAGGTTTTTCGTGAGTGCACTTACTACAAAATTTCTCGGGCCCCTCTCAGACATACCCATGTCTTAATCAAACTCCCTCTCTTGAAATAAAACAACAGCCTCCAAAATCAGAAACAATCTCAAAGTTCACCCTTTCAACACACCGAAAACCTCGTCAAAAGATCAAAGACCGTTTGCACAATGTCACCCTTCCTCACTCCGCCATGTTTTCATTCAGCATAAGATATAAACCGATTTTGACAACGTGTCATCCCTAAATTATAAATTTCTTGTCCAAATCTGCCCCTCTGAACAGACCTGACCACCGTAATCAAATATCCTGATACTTTACCATTATATATTTCGCCAAATAATCTTCACCAGCCACCGCTCTCTCTTGAACTGAAAGCCTCCGACACACACGCACACAGGAAGTGTCTCTGCTCCAGCTAATTTGCATAGACTCACAGCTCAACAGCCAACTTGACAAGAGAAATACATGTTTAAACCTTATCACATTATTGAATTATTTTCATTTTCTTTCTATACTAATCACTGGTTTTGATCACTCAGTACGAGAGCACTCCTAAGTCACTTTTTTTAAAACTGCTTTAGTCCCTTTTCTTCTGTTAATTCCCATAGCTCCTTTGAGTCAACTTCAACTTCAAGCTTTAAGTCTATTTTATTAAACATTCACACCATTCTTTCACTCATACAAGCAGCAAGCTGATCTTCATTGCATATGCTTGTGTTCTTAGCCAAGTTTATTCAATGTCTCTATGCATTAAGCTTTGATTAGACAAGCTTCATGAGCCTGTCTTTGTAAGATCAATGCATTTTCTGTTTGTGTGTGTATGTGTATGTGTTATTTTTTGCATCTATGGCTTCACAGTCTCCCAGACACTTCCCAATTCGCCAGTTAAGCAGTCAGTTTTCTTTTTTTCCCGAATTACTAACCCAAACTTTAATTTCCCACCTTGAATAAAAGCACTCCTGGTCTTCAGCCAGGTGTTAGGGCTTGCTTTTCAGGTTCATGGACACATCATTCTGTGAACAATTCAACCAGAAACTTGCCTTAACTTATCCATTGATGTTACCCTCTAACTCTCTTCCGACTGCTGCTGTGGAGAATTGGTCCGGTTCTGCTTTTACTCCTGAAAATAACAAAACTAAGACATTTTCATTATTATCACAAGTGCTTAAATGACCCATTTCTCTATCTCTGGTCAGAAATACTAATTATGCCATGCATGTAAGCGTGTTCTTCCTCGCCATCTACATTAATTGAATGTAAGCTGCTTCTTCATTGAATTAATTCATTGAGTTCTTCGTTGCATTTCTATGTATTCATGTTAATGTACTCTACGTGTAAGCTGTTTCTTCATTGCATCTTAAATTATAATCAGTTTTACTTCATGCATTTTTCACTGAGGTTTAGATTCAAACTATCTCACTTCTGATTCATTTCAAAAATAATCTCACATGTAACCATTTGTATGTGTGTTTTCTATTCATTAAGGTAATGACAATTATTTTCTTTCATTATTTTTACCTTTTGTATTGTTTACCTCTTTGTTGTGATGTGGTGGACATCCCTAAACAATCAGTTTCAATCCAATCATATCCTATATTCTCGCCATCAAAGTCGTCCAGCTTCATCTCTCACCGGTCCTCTTTCATTCACAGTGTCCTGTTCGGGCTTCAAAGCTCCAGCAAACACAGTCTGTTTCTTCTCTGTTTTCTTTACAGTCTTTTCTTTCAGGTCAAGTCCCAGCATGGCAAACTATCACATTCAGTGCCTTCAGTCTTATTTTCATTTGCTCTGTTTTCTTCTCCATTCATGGCAAATATGAGAGTCAGTGCCTTCAAGCAGACACATCACACTGTTCTTCACCAGCATGCATGTGGCATTTTTCATACTGCTGGACTCATCAGTGATCGTCAGTGTTACTGCTTTCGCTTGCACTGCTTTTAGCTTCAATTAATTCTTCAAGTCCACGATGTTCTGTCGGTCTTCATCAGGAAATTGACTGTCCTTGACCGTCCTTTGAGTTTCTTCTCAGTTTCAGGGACAAAGTGAGAGATCAAGCTGCACAACTTCGAGCCAAAAACTGGCTTATTTTCTCCCAATTCTGTTAATCATTTCAATGTTGAGAGAGGTCCACCTGTATGGGCACACTAAAGCATACAATTAGTATTATATTCATTTCTTTTCTTAAAGGCTTCATTTGCTTCATGTGACTAGAGGTAGCTCATCTGTCTCTCTGTGTTCTTTCTTTACACACTCAGTTCCCATATATGGGCATGCGTTTCCTGTCCCACACACACACACATACTTCCTGTTGCAGCAGCCTCCGCAGAGACTTCCTGCAGGCAACAGTCAGACTCTGTCTCCCTTTGAATTTCACAGTCTACAAACGATCAGTAATTCTACTAAATCTTGATCTAAAACAGTACACATTCATTTTCACTCACACACATTTAAATAGAGCTCTTTCAAACATCCCAACAATTAACCAAGAGTATATACTTATGTGTTTTTGAACTGAGAGAAAAAGAAACTCAACCTCTCATACCATCCCTCATGCATTTCTTGAATTAAAAGCACTTTCAAACTTTAAAACATCCTACTTTACATCACAAAAGAAATATATTTCACACTCCTCTCTTTCATACACACTTTTAAAGGTTCTAACCTCTTTCAGACGCCATGAGTCGTCTCACACACCCTGCCTTTTCTCTCACTCAGAGAACTCACGCAGAGTCACTCCAATCAAATACTGACAGCATTCACACAGTTAAAATCACACAAAATACGCTTTCATACGAGTATTTTGGACATGCCTTCCATGATCAGAAAGAGCAAGTCAAAAGAAAAAAGAAAAAGAAAACTGAAACCTCTCATCGTCCTCACAGCTTCTCACCACACACACATAACTGAAAAAATAAAACACACCAGCATTTATGGCTCAAGATATATACATCTATCAAAATTCAGTCATTTACTATACATCCACACTAATATATTCAAACTGTATTTACACTCTCGTGATAAGCAAAACCAGCCTCTTAAATATAGGCATTTAGCAAAATTGGCAAACAATAGTCATAAAGCTCAATACTCTCGAAACTGAAACCACCCTCTCTGCACGTCACCGCTCCTCATTTGCATTTACACACACCATCAGTGCACATCCGGCTGTGCATTGCTGACACAGAGACTGATCTTACTCATGGATCTCATATTTTATATTACAGACGTCTTATTAATTACAACTGCACAGATTTAGGCCTCTTAAACCTATATAATTTCGACAAATTTAATAATAACGGTCCAACCCATCAAGTCCCAGACTTTTTTGCGACCAATTTTAGCCAGTATTCCGTCCCTGACGGTGGCCCGATTGCTAATGCCCTAACCAAATTTATCGTAGCCAAAAAAGCGCAAAATAGGAGACTCTAACTCCTAGCAATTTCGGAGGTTCCCAAGTTCTCCCCCGCTGTCGACGGTACTATCCCTACTCACCGGTAGGCCAAGGGTCAGCGTCCTGCCCTAGTGCAAGCGTTACCAAGGAGAAAAATGCACTTCTTAAGGGTCCCAGACTCCTCGTCCTAAAGTAATTTAGAATAATTTGAAACAACAATCTACACCCAAAACAGGGTTAAGATTAAGGACAACCCTCAACAGTTTTGGAGATTCCCAAGTCCTCCTCGAATGTTGCCCGAAACTATCCCTAGTCACAGCTAGGTGAAGGATAGATTTCTCTATCCAGCAGGGAGCGTCACCTCCGAGAAAGTTCTTAAGGGTTGCATAACCAATTGGGCTCCAACCCACAAAATGACCAAATTCCCTACCACACTAAATTAGCAGCTCCAACTGCTTTAATTCTCTTTTCATTCCTTTATTCTCATTACTCAGTACTGTCACTTATACTTCATTATCATTACTTCAACCGGTAAACCTCATAAAAACTTCAGCAAAATCAAAACAGACCTTCACCAGTAGTTTCAGTGAGTAGACTTTTAATTTGACATGCCCAATGTGACACCTTTTGGAAATATATTTCAACAGGCAGTGTCTTACCTTTAAATGCCCCGGAGAATGCCTGCTCATTTTCACCACTGATTACCGTCTGCCCGTCCAATTACCACGGACCCCGGATCTCTCCGTCTACACCAAAATTCCCTCTCTCTCACCGGAACGAGCCCCCAAATGTTAGGGTTCAATGTTGAGAGAGGAATCCATAAATAACCACAGATCCGGTCCAGTGTGCAATTAGACGACATTTTAATGAACACATGTGTGAGTCCAACAACCCAATCAGTATTGAACTGCTTTACCATATTCAAACAACGGTTTTATAGGGTTAAGATAGTACAGCCCCCTTTTCTGTTGCTAGGCAGATTTAAACAAAGCATACGTCACTCCAAAACCACAATGACTCTTAACATAGTCTAAAACAGAACATCTTCTTCGGGTCAACGGCAGATGCTTCCTGTCTCCATCCTGCCCAGGCTTATCTTCCTGGAACATCAGGTGCACTTCCTCTAAGTACTTCGGCACAATTCTGCAATTGCAGCAAAAACCCATCTTCACTTCTTACTTACCAAAATAGATCTATTATGGTGTGTATGTGTGTGTCTGCAGTGTATGCTATGTATGTGTCATGACCTCTCCTGCACTCCGGCTCACCTCACACCCCTCGTCCTAGCCAGACATAAGGCCTGTGCTCGTGCACAGCTGAACTATGTGTGACTTCTAAATGTCACACTCAAATGATGATACTCAAACCATGAAGGAAACTTACTCAAACTGAACATAAATGAAACTTAAGACTTACTCAAAAGGATATAAGTGATAAATGATACAAACTTAACTCTTAGCTCTAAAGAATATAAGGATATAAGGATATAACTCCAGGCATATGTCATGTAGGCAGGTGTGTTGCAATTCCTTTCAGAGCTCCTGTCCTCCTCACCGTGTATTGGCTGATCATAACGCCCGCCAAGAGTTTCTGACCTTCACTTGACCAGGAGCCACAGCTCTTTAATAAGCTCAAATGCAATCATGTATAAAAGATTAAAATCATTTTCATAACACAGGTTTTCCTTCTCAGATCTGCCAATATGTTTGCTCCTCCTAATATAGTCTAACAGCAACCCCAAGCAAAACAATTTGAACTTTCCCCTATCAGTGATCCCTCTAACTAAGTGTGTGTATGTCTCGTCTGTCTGTGGGTGCACAGAGTGTGCATCTGCTCTCTGAACAGTTTCACTTCTGCAAAAGCATGGCTTGCAGACGCATTTCCTGTCAGCCTGCAGTCAGCTTCTCACCCACTGAAGACTTCAGTATAAAAATACAAAACATTCAAAAACCTTTAAATTATAGATTCAACTCCACAATTTAAAGTGGTTCTTTCTGGACCTGTAATAAAGACTATAACCATATATTTGAACATCTGAATGCATCTGAATGCAACATCACTATTAATACTGAAATGTTAATGATGATTATAAAAATAGCAGCAAATAATAGCAGTAAAATATTCCTACTCCTCTCACTATTTTTCATTTTTCAGCAGCATAGTGCTTTTTTCCAATTATTTTTTAAGAGTCAGGTCAAGGCTCCAACAGCCCAAAGGCGATATAAGGGTGGCGGCTGACAACCGTTTTTGTTTGCTACATGGATCATTTTAGTTCAGGTTGGTGTCTTTGCTTTTGTTATATTTCTTTAAGAGTTCAAAATGTGTTGATTACATAAATATAATTTAATTTTCTCTGTAGCACTTCATGGATTTCTTAAGCAGCACACCTTAGTTGTTCACACAAAGCATAAAGATAAAAAACAATATATACAGTGTTATCTTCATTTTAGATGTCAAAAAGTATTTGCGGCTCCCAGTGTTTTCTTTTGCGTGGAAACCGGGTCCAAATGGCTCTTTGGGTGTAAAAGGTTGCAGACCCCTGGTCTAACCCAAATCAATAAAACAGAAATTCACTCAAAGGAACATCAGCATCCCCAGAATTAAGTCTTCCACTTGTCCTGCTTATGGCAAAAGCAAAACAAAGCATCCCCTGATTTTCCTCACATGGTAAATTTGTCCACATTTATTCATTCCCACCTTAGTCCAGTCACTCACATTCACTCACATGCATTCACACATGATATTTTTGCTGATACTGCAGCCTAATGAAATGCTCCACATCAGCAAAATGAGCTCAATCATTTGTTTTATTTCTTTTTCCTTTTTAGGAAAATAGTTCTCTATACTTTTGACTGGATTGACTCGCTGCAATCCGTTAAACAGGGACTTCCAATCTGATCAGGTCCCCACAGGTAGCCTTTCCTCCACCCATTGAAATCTGGAAAAGTCACCTCATATCTGTTTGTCCGGAAATTTTGTCAGCGCTGTTAGTTCACTCTCTTCCAGGCCTGCTTAGAACAAAAATGAGAAAAAAAAAAAAAGAGAGCTGATTATTAGCTCATCAAAGTACCAAACAAAATCACCTGACAGGTTTATTCTGAGTGCACTACTACAAAAAATTTCCCGGGCCCCTCTCAGACATATCCATGTCTGATCAAACACCCTCTCTGGAGATAAAACAACAGCCTCCAAAATCAAAAACAATCTCAAAGTTCACCCTTTCAACACACCGAAAACCTCGTCAAAAGATCAAAGACCGTTTGCACAATGTCACCCTTCCTCACTTTGCCATGTTTTCATTCAGCATATGATATAAACCGATTTTGACAACGTGTCATCACTACATTATAAATTTCCTGTCCAAATCTGCCCCTCTGAACAGACCTGACCACCGTAATCAAATATCCTGATACTTTACCATTATATATTTCGCCAAATAATCTTCACCAGCCACCGCTCTCTCTTGAACTGAAAGCCTCCGACACACACACACACAGGAAGTGTCTTTGCTCCAGCTAATTTGCATACTGAGTCATAGCTCAACAGCCAACTTAACAAGAGAAATACATGTTTAAACCTTAACACATTATTGAATTATTTTCATTTTCTTTCTATACTAATCACTGGTTTTAATCACTCAGTACGAGAGCACTCCTAAGTCACTCTTTTAGACTACTTTAGTCACTTTTCTTCTGTTAATTTCCATAGCTCCTTTGAGTCAACTTCAACTTCAAGCTTTAAGTCTATTTTATTAAACATTCACACCATCCTATCACTCATACAATTAGCAAGCTGATCTTCATTGCATATGCTTGTGTTCTTAGCCAGGTTTATTCAATATCTGTTCATTAATCTTCATGAGCTTGTCTCTGTAAGATTAATGCATTCTCTGTTTGTATGTGTATGTGTATGTGTTATTTTTGCATCTATGGCTTCACAGTCTCCCAGACACTTCCCAATTCGCCAGTTAAGCAGTCAGTTTTCTTTTTTCCCCGAATTGCTAACCCAAACTTTAATTTCCCACCTTAAATAAAGCACTCCTAGTCTTCAGCCAGGAGCTAGGGCTTGCTTTTCAGGTTCATGGACACATCATTCTGTGAACAATTCAACCAGAAACTTGCCTTAACTTCTCCATTGATATTAACCTACAATTTTCCTTCCGACTGCGGCATCTGAAGAACTGGTCCAAGTCTGCTTTACTCCTGAAAATAACAAAACTAAGACATTTTCATTATTATCACAAGTGGTTAAATGACCCATTTCTCTATCTCTGGTCAGAAATACCAATTATGCCATGTTTGTGTCATGAATATGAATGTAAGCGTTTTCCTCGTTGCATTTCTATGTATTCATGTTAATGTACTCTACGTGTAAGCTGTTTCTTCATTGCATCTTAAATTATAATCAGTTTTACTTCATGCATTCTTTCACTGAGCTTTAGATTCAAACTATCTCACTTCTGATTCATTTCAAAAATAATCTCACATGTAACAATTTGTGTATGTGTGTTTTCAATTCATTAATATAATTGTCAGTTATTTTCTTATTATTTTTACCTTTTGTATTGTTTACCTCTTTGTTGTGATGTGGTGGACATCCCTAAACAATCATGAGTTCAGGCTTCAATTTTTCCAATCATATCCTATATTCTCGCAGTCTAAGTCGTCCAGGTTCACCTCTCACTGGTCCCTTTTTCATTCACAGTGTCCTGTTCGGGCTTCAAAGTTCCAGCAAACACAGTCTGTTCCTTCTCTTTTTCTTCTCCAGTCTTCTCTTCCACAATTACTCCAAGCATGGCAAATATGACACTCAATGTCCAGTGCTCTTCCACAATTCTTTATCCCACTGTTCAACTGCCCAGCCTGTAATTCACAGTACATGTTGCATTACTCGCTTTTCTTACATGCTGCTGCTGGTCGTCAGTCGTCATCAGCGTTAATGGATCAGGGGCACTGTCGTTTGCCTGCGGTATTCAAGTCCACGATGTTCTGTCGGTCTTCATCAGGAGATTTGACTCTCAGTATGGCAATTGTGAGACTCAGAGAGTCTTCTCAAATCCATTCACACACAATGATGTTGTCGGTGAACCTCTGAGAGCAAGGACAAATCCTGGCCTTCCATGGGAAGAAGATCAAGTTTGGTGATGATGATGACTGAAAGTTGTTGGCTGTTTGTGTAAAGTTTAAAGACCAGCTTACACTCATGAACACGACCACATCTCTCATCAATGCTAAAATAGACTCAGCTGATACTTAACTCTCTGGGTTGCAGGACAACAGGTTGACTTGTGTGAAAAAAAGGAAAAAGGAAAAAGAGGAAAATTGGTATGACCAACTAGTGATTACGTAATAAATGCAGTTTTAATATGGTAAATTGTGAGATGTTTTCTGCTGATTGAGCAACACCAGTGAGTACTGTATGAAGAAAATTCTATTTTTGGTAATATTTTAAATATGTATTTCTGTTGTCCTGCCAACTTAGTGGGTTATGATTCCATATGCAAATTAGTTGATTGTTGTTAGATTAGGGAAAGATGATTAGATCTCACAAGTGAATAGATTTTAACAGAGGGTTGAATTAGTGGAGACTAAAGACCAAGTTTCTTGTTTTGGATGTAGGAGTGAAACTTGTACCTAGATAAACACACCCAAAAGAAAAAGGAAAACTTGCTTGTAGAATACATGACAGCATGTTACATGTTTTATATAGGAAGAAGAAAAGTTAAATAAAATGAGGGGGTCTGTGACTAAAATGAATGCAAGTGTACAGACGTGGGGAAGAAATTCACATTTCAGGGATGAAACATTGCAATGAGGTGTTTAATAAGCATCTGACAGTAAAACAACATTGTTGTGTGAAATGTTCAGCTGCTAACAAAATTTCTCTGTGTATTTAGCAGGTGGAACTATGCCAGTTGACCACAGACTCTCCAGAGTTGTGGAGCACTTGTGGGCAACCAGTAAATATGATGTGGGGAAAATGAACGGAGGTAATGACTCTTAAGTATGGTGCACATTTTAGGACATCGTCAGGTCTCAAGAAAGAAGTTGTCAGGTATCAGACAAAAAAATGTCAGGTCTCAGTTGTCACGAGAAAAGTTGTCAGGTATCAGACAAAAAATTGTCAGGTCTCAGTTGTCAGGAAAAAAGTTGTCAGGTATCAGACAAAAAATTGTCAGGTCTCAGTTGTCAGGAAAAAAGTTGTCAGGTATCAGAACACAAGGTACCAGACAGAGAGAAAATCTTCCTGCAGGTGGCGCTGTTGTCATGTCCCACCCGAATTGATTTCCAAATACGTCATCAACGTGTGACAGTGGGAGAGCGTAAGGTCATTGACCTCACCGGAGTTTTACCGCGGTTCAGGCTCCTAACGACACAAGGTAAGTTTAACTTTTTCTCCCTTTTGTTCATATTTTTGCCACAGTTGTGTTATATTAAGTTGCGGTTATGTTGTGAAAGTTACATATCAGAGAAGGAAAGCTAGTTTTGTACAAAACCAAATCAGTACTATTTTTGTCTGGCTAATTGATTCTAGCTAGCGACAGTGGTGAAACGTGATTTAAATTTAAACTGTTCAGTAATTGTTTTGTATACATTTCAGCTAATGGACAAGCTGAAAGCTTACGAGCAGCTGAAAAAAGACCTTGAAAATGGTAATCAAACACTTTATTAAATGTTTTTTTAATGCTTGCAAGTTCATTTTTTTAACTGCAACGAACCCTGACGATATCGTGCTTTAATTATTTAACATTGTATGGTATTCCTATTTACTTCTCTTAATTAATATGTATGTTAACAGGAACTCTAGTTATTACTTTATGATATTGTCGGAGTGCCCGATTTAAAAAAAAAAAAATGACAAAAGAGATTTCTCACAAAATTAAAAGACTTTATTGCTAGTTAGATAGTCATGTAGGATGTGGTTCCTACAGTCAATCTATAACTACTTACCCTTTTAAAATTTTATTTGAAGGTGAGATTACCCAAAAAGGCTTTGATAACAACGTAAAAAAGCTCCTGACAGCAGAAAAATCAGGTAGGTTTTGATACTTTTGAACAACATGTAAAATAATCTCCTTTATTTAACATGATATGCTTAGCAGGTTATGATTGACTAACCACTTTATTAATAGATGCAATACATTTTGAAAGCAGATGACTGTGCAGTAGTCTGTGATTGTAGTAGAATTCTATAAACCACATGTTTCACATCACTGCCCTATTTATATTGCAGATGACACTACTTCAACACGTGGCAATGAATTTCTCAGTAAGAAAACCCCAATTATTTTGCTTTGAGATCACTTGTAATATAGAACTCGCTGTGGATCAGTTTGATTAACTTTCAGCTTCATCCATTACAGGTGCAGCAGAGGCCTTTGGTAAAGCCAAGAAACTACTACAGCCTCAAGTAAAGAAAAGGCAGTTTCCATTGAATGATAAACGTTTGGACCATGGCAAATCATTATTGAAGGTTAGTTAAAAAGTGAAGCTACGTGTATGACTATCAGCAATATATTAAAAAATAACTTTCTAAAAAGGCATATTTTTTCATAAATTTCCCTTTTTTTCCTTGATGCTAGGTCAGACTGGCTCCCATGGAGTGGAAGCCAAGAACTCATAGAAAGTGTGGACGGTACCAGAAGTTAATAATGGACGAAGCTCCACCTCGAATCATTCTGCAAGGCCATGAAACCTATGATGATTTAATTACCATAGGCAAAGAACGCTTCTGGCCAGAGCGTACTGAGGGGAGTGAGTTCACTCTTTGCCATTCTGACGGGACCAGGTGGAGTAAGGAGGAGTTCCACAAAGAATTCAGAACTGTTTCTGATATTACACATATGTGGAAAAGAACACTATACATCGGGCGAAGACAACTGGGTAATAAAGTGATCAATATTACTATTAACTACTGTCTAGCACTCGAATTTGTATGGTATGAAATAATTTTACTTTTTGTACAGAGGTCGTGTGTTTGGATGATCAAAGTTCCATCTCAGGTGTGTGCCTGCCCAAACCAAATTGAATATTTTTGATGTTATGACTGAACATGGTACACTGACCATGTTGGGCATTCAGATATATTGCAATTAATGTGTTATTTTACAGATGAAGACCCTGTAACTAAAGTGGGTGGTGATGAAAGTTGCAGTTTAGGTGAATGTCTGGACATCCAACTAAATCATTAAAATTGACTTCTTTTTTTGTTTGCATTACATTTCCAACCTTTACACACTTGTTTACTATGCTTGGTCATTGCACAGTTACAGTATATAATATGCATCTTATTCTGCAGATGAACTTCCTGAAACCCTCATAGGACAAAGTGTTGCAGAACAGGTAAAACCATGGCTTCATCTTGAACAGACCAATTAATTTCTTATCATTGTCATAAATGTGGATATTTTCACAGTGCACCCTGCAAAAAGTGTATCTTGGCTGAATGTGTTCATAGGATTTCCATCCAGAAACATCCAGCTCAGCTGAATTTGAAACAGAGAGAGTCAGAAAGAAAAGCCAGTCCAAGCAAAGGAAGGAGGAAAATGTAGGGTCATCTCTAGGTCCAGGTGGAGCAGTGAGCCAAGACTTGTTACCACATGTAGTTATTGAGGCAAAAGAAGCTATGGAGGGAGCTGAAGAGCTATCTGACGGTGCTGGAAATAGTGGGCTTTTGATAGTTTCTGCAGAGTCTTTCAACACAACTCCAAAATCGTCATCATGTAAGCATTCTTTCCCATTTAGGGCTAACATCATATCATCAGACAAAATTGTAAATAAAGGTTTTCATTCTTCACTATTTGGTACTCAAGTTCCTGGAGTAAACCTAGATATTACTGATCCAGCCGTTAGTAGAAGAATGATTAGCAGTAGCTGTATGTTAATGTATGTTACTTTGTGTTTTTTATCCCCAAGTGTATCTTCCACGTGTTCCATATGTGGAAGAGGCTTTAATTACATACAGTGAGGACAATCTACTGGGAGAAGGGACATTTGGCAAGGTATATAGAGGTTCTTTTCATGGTATTCCAGCAGCTGTTAAAAGGATCATGTGTGGCCAACAAGGGATGGAGGACAGCGACATTCATCATGAGATGAATGTTTCACTGTAAGAACTTTGACACACTTTTTTTTGTTTCATTGTCAAAATCAATTGTTCCTCAAGCTGTAACATAACATGCCTCTATTTTGTTTTTTATTCGGAGATGTTTCTGTTTTATTAGGAGACTGTCTCACCCCAACATCGTCAGACTCATGGCAGTTGCCCGCACTGAGTCCTGCTTTTTGTTGGCAGCTGAATACATTCATGGCGCAACCCTGCAGCAAGTGCTTCACACAGACAGCTGCTTGGTGAAGGTACCAATACTCATAATTTTATGTTTAATACATTTAGGTAGATGTGAATAATGTTAATACCCTCATATTAAAAAAATACTTTTTATTGCTGGCATTTGTTTAAATATGTACCTGAAACCATCTTTGTGTACAACATATAAAAAGACTGATGACTTTTTTTTCTCTCGTGTTTTCAACCATTTAGAATTACCACAATGATCTTTAATTGCCAAATGCCAGAAAAGTATTAGTAAAAGAATAATCTTAACTTTTTAACAATAAGCTTCCTTACTGTTTTGGTAGAATTGCTTTTTTTTTTACCTGGATGAGTTAAAACATTTTAGGTTTTCTTCTACAATATTCTTACAATATTTTTCAGGAATTTTGGCCAAGTCCTCCAGACAGGACTGGTGTAACTGAGTCAGATTTGTTGGCTACCTTGCTCACACACACCATTCACCTCTGCTTTCAGTTTCGCAAGAGGACTGCAATCAGGGCTTTTTGATGGTCACTTCCAAACATTGACTTTGTTGGTCTTAGGTCCCATTGTAATTTATTGAAATTGAAATTGCAATTGCAATCGAATACTAATCCAATTTGAAGTAATACATTTCCAGTGGTAGACATGTTATGATGTCACACCTGGCTCCTCATTGTTTTATTAATATTATCTATTGTCTTGATAGCTTGAAGGGGATGATGCCGTCTTCATACCACTGGACTTATCCATGGCAGTAGAGTACATCCATGCAAAGAGAATCATTCACCAGGATATAAAGCCAGCAAATGTCATGGTAAGCAATACTTTATTTTTATTTTTCTTTACTTTGTTTTTGAAGAACAAAATAAAAATAGTATATTATTTATTTAACTTTATTCTCTTCAGTCTATTAAACACAACAGTTTCTCGTTTTTCAAATGTACTGGCATATTCATATAAAGGGTTCTTTAAAAGTAAGAAGCCTTACATTGTTTCTTTAATAGTCCCCAAAATATATTGGTTGTTGCACACCTACAAAATTCCCAAACATGTTGTAATCAGTTTAGGCTTTACAAACTGAAAGTTTCTATTATTTTATTAGTCTGTACCACTTTCTTAAGTGGAATGGTGATAAAAAATGCACAGGACTATAAAACCATGTTTGATCATTATGCAATGTATTAATTTTAATGTTGGGTATAATAAACAATCTCAGAATAAATCTGCAGTGATTGGGTGATCTGGGTGCTAAAAGCTTTGAGTTTTGTTTTTGTTTTGTTTTTTAATTATGAGCTGTGGTCTTTGGAATGACAGTTTTGATAATATTTGTGAGATTTTAGACAACCTGGAAAGTTCTCATATGTATACCTTATAGGTTCACCACCCATCTAAGAAGGCAGTCCTGACAGACTGGGGCATGGCAAACATAAGAGACACTGTGATGCTTCATCAAGGGAGTAAGTTCACTGCCCAGGCTATCGGTCCAACTGGTGGCACATATCTTTACATGGCCCCTGAATGCATACTGATGTTTGAAGAGTCCTCGTTCCAGACAGACACGTGGTCCCTTGGAGCCACATATCTGGAGATCCTGATGGGGTCCGCTCCGTGGATTGTTAAAAAACAAAGAGAACTGGCTACAGTAATGGCCACCAAAACCCCACCACATGCCCTATCACATCTCAGTGACAAACACAGTTTTCTTGGTGGTTTGGTGAGTTATGACCCAGACTCAAGGCCTTCTGCATCTGATGTCGTTAAGTTTCTCAAGTCAGGCCTTGATCTTACGAGCCGATATGGCTACAAGTGGTAATGTTGCTACAGTCTGCAGTTCAAAAGTCTTTCAATGTTAATTGTGTTCTACATTAGGATTAAAAGAAGTTGTGGTAAATGAAATACTGAATCATTATGAAAGATGGCACCTTGTCAATTGTATTTCAACATTTTATTGTACATTTTGTTTGTCAGACAGTTTTCAAATTACCTGTTGATTGTAAACAAGCATAAATAAATGTTAACAATGTTGTATGGTTTTATTGGTCAGAAATGTTTACTGGTGCACCTTCCATCCTCTCTCTCTTCAGAAAGATGTATATGTCATTTGCCTCTGCAAACGTAGAAGGTGTAGGAACTGCATTTCTGTTCAGGGCAGTTGTGAACTCTTGGACTAGCATGAGGTATGCAGCAAGGTAACCATCAGGTGTGCAGGGAAACTGGTTGTTTTCTAAAATGTTCTGGCACATGTCTCTGAATTCCTGGTTTGCTACCAGTGAAAGCTCTTCCCTCTCACAGATTAGTTGCTTGGCGTAGTCCAAAAGGTCTGGGTCAACTATGTGCAGCACATTGGCATATCCTGCGAATGAAAGAAAATATTGAAGAGGTGTTCAAAGGTTTTGAATAATCAGAAAGCTGTTCTAGAACCTGTATAATAAGCAATCACCAGGGTTTACGGATGTTATTGCAGAAACTTAAAAAGATGGAAATATCACTCAAACATTTACATCACTTTTTAGTTAAAGGTGCCAATATGAAGTCATTTTTGTATTGACAGTAGAAATTCTGAAATCTCTTATTGTACTAGATGTAGGCTTTTTAGGAAGACACAAAAAAGAAAGCACATTATAACAGTTTTACGCTCATTACACTGGCTTTTTAGAAAATTCATTTTAAAATTTTAGTACTGACTTTCAAAGCTCCAAATCGTGTAGCTCCTGCCTACATTTCTGATCTCATAGAACCCCATGCTCCCTCTCCCAGCCTGAGGTCATCTAATCAGTGGCTGTTGGTAGTCCCACCAGAAGACCAGAGGCAATAGATCTTGTAGAGCGGTGGCTCCCAGGTCATGGAATGTTCTGCCTCCATCATTATGTTTCCTTGATTGTATTTATTCTTTTAAACAGCAGCTTTAGGCTCATTTTCTTAGACTGGCTTTTAACTCAATTTGTGCTGCTGTTTTATGTTTATCTCTTTTATATTATTGTGAAGCCACTTTGTGGTTTTTATCCTGTGAAGAGTGCTATATCAATAAAGTACAAGTAAACTAATGAAAGTTTAAAAAAAAAAAGAAAAGAAAAAAACCCACAGACTTTCAAATGACATACCAGGAGGTGGTGAGGTAAACAGAAGGTCGGGTTTCCCAAATGGACCTGGTGCATTGCGTTGCTTGCAGATGTCGTGGGTGTTCCAAACTGTTTGCTCCGTTTTTAAATCTCTTAGAAGCAGTGGCAAGTGTGAGTACTGCAAGCAGTTGCTATGAAAAAGGAGGATTAAAAACTTAATTCATCTGCTTCTTTGAGGTAGAATAAGGAAAAGCTAAATTTTTAATCAGTACTCAAAAAACAAAGGCATTCCTAGACCACATACTTTCATACTGCTGCTTGATCATTTCTCATGTCTAAAAACATTGACTTACATGTGCACAGGATTGTCCAGTTCAAGGATCCCAGACTCCATCATGGCCTAAGCATGTGGTTTTGAAAAAGACATAAGCTGTGAAGGTGAGCATTTCATCAGTGAAAAGGTACAGATGTACATAAACACAGATTCTGGCCTTGTGTTTTCAGATAAACTAATCCATCGTATGTTTAGCGAAATTAATGAGAATATAAAAGTTTGCTGCTTTTTTTCTTCTTTTGGTTTTTTTTTTTTTTTTACATCTTAGTACAGATACAGAAACAATTCAAATCACTTCAACATGATTGATTGTTTGGCTTTGCCTAATACGAAAAATAAATCTCCTTAAAATTCATATGATTCACTCAGTACTCTTGCTTTTGTAGTAGTACATTTACTAAGTGTTGTAAGATATGTCAATAAAACAAACCATTTAATTATTTAAAGTTCATAGATGTTAAGCAAAATTGACCCTGTTTTGTATATATACAAAGTGATGTTATCAATTTAAGATAATAGATTAGATCATTAGGATTGATCCCGCAGCAGAGAAATTCAGTTCTACATTTTGATGGCTAGTCTTTGTTAATAGGTTTTACAGGTGAAACATTTGCTTTACCTCAAATGTTGTCAGCCATTTCTTAATCCATGTCCGCTTTAAAATACTGTTGAAACATTCAGCTCTCTAAACAACAGAAACATGACATTATCAGTTTTGTTGTCAGATTGTTACTTTAGAAATAGTCACTTACCAGCTTAAAGACATACCTGGTTGTGCACTGATGTCCCCATTCTGAAGCACCTCCATGCCTGATTCCCAAGATCTCGCATGTGAAATGCCATCTGCATTTGACCCACAACAAGGTTCTCTTTTCCTCTGTCCCCACGAATCATTTGAGGACAGCCTAAAGACACAAACGGATGATAATTAGTGAATGATGACAAAATAATTATATTACCAAAATGTAATCTTTTTAACCCCGCTTTTTTTTTGTATATTGCATACCACCCTGTTCTTGAACAGCCTCAAAGAAGTATCTGGCCACAAAGCTTTGCTTGCGGTTGGATGTGCCCACCTTTAGCCATAGGACCTTCCTGGAAAATCTGAAAAGACAGAAACAGAAATGTGGCCACTCTTGCATATGATTGAATCATGTTTTGGCACTATGTTTAGTTTTTGGCCTCTGTTACATTCCCCAAGAGTATGCTGGTTTTCTGTTGTATTCTGTCTAGGCTGTTTCTGGTTCCTCCGGTCATTTTGACTGCCATAGTTGTGCAGGCTTACATGCCTTTGGAATTGTATGTGTCTCTTGACTGTGTTCAGACTGACTCGAGGGGAGAGCTGCCTTTTGTTTTGTAATCCCTTGTATTCTCCAGTTTATGTGTTGGTTAGGTAGGTGTTGGTTAGGTATGTTATCGTAAATTGTATATTTTGTTTTCTTTACAGTTCTTTGGAGTTTACTTTATATCAACGATGTTTTGTTTGTTATGTTGGTCTTGGCTCTCCCTGAAATTAACTGCCAGTCTGAAATTGATCTTTAAGACTAGCAGGAAATAAACCTTTTAAAAACTGCCATCTTGAATCCTCCTTCACTATTCATACTTTATCTTGGTCCCCTAGACCAGGCTTGGCCAACTGCAGACCTCAGGGGCCGGTGTCCTGCAGGTTTTAGACATCACCCTGGGTCTACACACTTGAATAAAATGATTAGTTCATTACCAGGCCTCTGGAGAACTACAAAACATGTTGTGAGGGTAATTTAGCCATTTGAATCAGTTGTGGATCAAGGACACATCTAAAACCTGCAGGACACCGGCCCCCGAGGCCTGGAGTTGGCCATCCCTGCCCTAGACTACTCAGGGGAGATAACACCTCAGTTTGCCTCACATCCTTATCTTGAAGCAACTTTGTACTATCACTGAATATAATAAATTAAGTAGCAAATGCCATATTCAGACCTACCCATCAATCCCCAAATGTATCCACATTCCAAAGAACTTCAGTTTATCATTGCCTATATGAAACAAGAAATAAAAATTACAAATTGTTTTGACAGAAGTACCATCAAAACATGACAGGAAGGTTAATTGAAAAGATAAAATAAATACCATCAATGTGCCAGGTGTCATTTGGACCACCACCACGGCTGATGTAATTCTGACAGGGAATTTTCTTCTTTCCAGGAGATCTCCTCTGAAGACCACTTGCATCCATATCCCTCATTATATTAGCAACATCGTCTCTACAGTAACAATAGATTTTACTCTGAGCTCAACAGTAAAACAAGAGAATACTTGATTATATTGACTACACACTATGGAAACCAACCTGTAACAAGGCCGCACTCCTCTGACATCCCTTACCCACTTTACCATTGCCCTGATTCCTTGTTCAGGAGACCACTGTTTCATCTCACTCTCAAAAACAAACAAACAGTCAATTGAATGAATTGAATTTCTCTTTGGCTCTCAGCGAAGTCGGTCACACTTTTCCTCCTCTCCTCCTTTCCCCTATCTTCCCTGCTTAGCTGCTTATGTCCTTGTCTTGTCTCGTGTTTTGTTTTTCTATCACTTCCCTGGAACACTCTCTCACAGTCTGTGTCTAAAAACCTAAAGAGAACTATGGATTTGATCAACTGGTCTCTGAATGCTATTGACACCCTCTTCTTAACGAGAAGTCTGGGCTCGGGAGAGCCCGAGTGCCCTGGAGGGACCTTCCCTGCCGGATACACGATGGACGGGTGGCAGAATTGGAGGATCGTGTGCCTGGCGGGACTGTCGATCGAGGACGCTGAAGATATCTACCTATTCGGAACCATGATAACAGGGTTCTTGCTGATCGGAGCTGGCTTGGCCCTGGCTTATCAGAGAATTAAGAAAGCGGAACCGGCTGTCCAAACCGCCACAAAGCTGCCCGCTGAGATTGAATTGACGGGACGAGGTGCGGGTTTTCAGAAAGGGCTCATAGACGGGGACGTGGTCAAGAGCTTGGAGGCAATTGCGGCTGCAGTGAATACTCAGAATAACATCTCTGAGCGGATATTGGGACACATCAGGGAAGAATCCGCTCAAATCAACAACTATGGGCGGAAGTTGGAATACATCATGGATCAGTTGGCTGCGGTCGCGAGGTCTCAGAATCTGATCTGTGAGCAAAAGAGTGACAAGATCACGGAATTGAAGGTAAATAACATCATGGAAAAACTCGCAGCTATCCAACGGGTGATGGAGGGACCAGTGTCGGAGTGCTAAAAGAAACAGCTCGAAATTCTCATGAGTTGTTGGAAGACAATCGCAATCATAATATGACTACCCTTCCGGCGCCAGCTGCGGGCTCAAGGCTGGAGCCGATCTAAACAATCCCTGATAACGACTATGTTGGGACTGTTCCTTCCCATCCCATGCAAGGCCACCTGGGTTGGCTGGTAGACTGTTTACTTAGCCTGGCAGGGCGAAGGACACTGTCTCCGCTGAACTATGGACACGCATACACATACACTTACACTGATAAGCATACACTGATCCCCCTCCCTTTCCAAACGCCTTCGATGCTTGTTTCCTGCGGGGGAACACGGGGGGTCTATGTGCCACGCTGGAATGATAGCGCTGTGCAGGGCGGCTGCTGTGTTCGCTTCGGATAACTCCTCACCCCCCACCCATCCCCGTGGCTTGTCACGTCCTTCATAATGTTGTGCTGTGGACATTCATGTGCTTTTTTTGTGCAGAGGAGTTTTTTTGTTTCCTGTTCTCATGCTGTCCTACCATGGAAGCACAGCATGAGTAGGGGTCTCTTTTTTTCCTCTTGTACTTTCCCATTGTAATGTACATTTCAATGTTTTTCTCTAATGCTACCAATCTCCGACCTGTATCCCCATGTAATGTCTGTGTTGTATGTGTAAGGTCGGGGGGGTCCCATTTCACTGCAGGGCAACCTGCATGTGACAAATAAAGCTTTGATTGATTGATTGATTGAATGGGTTTTTTTTTTAAATACAGAAAATAACATTTATTGTTTCTACAATAGCTCATAACACAGACTTCAGGTAAATATATATTTTTTGCACTGATGTTTTAACGCTTACCTCCACAGCTTTGTGGATTTCAGTAAAAGGTCGTTGGGGGCATCTTCGCTTCAACCCTAGAAGTTTTAAAACTCGTCTCAGATGCCTCTCACTGATAAAAGACAACACAGACTTACATTACATTAAAGGCAAACTGCATGTTTTGTAATTTTAGAGAGTTGTCACGGAAACTGTTGAAATGCAGACTTACCTTATTTTATGCCCATATGAATTCAGTGCACAGCTGATTTCCTTTTGTTTTAAGCCTTTGTTGAACAACGTTATTATCATCGTATCTTGAAAGGTTAAGTGTAACAACAACAGTCTAATTGATCACCCACCTCTTACACTGAACACAAGTAATTAACCAGTAAATTACTAAATCCTTTTATGTGGCAATTACACTAAAAGCATCATCTATTCAGTGCCAACAAATAAAATATGTGTAGCAAAAAATACACTTATTTGATATGAAAGAGGTGAACAGTAGTTAATAAATAAGTTGTACTTTAGTCATTTATTTTTAATGCTCTTTTTATTAAAAAAAGTATTTTTGGTACAGTCATAGGAACCAGCCAGAGTCGGATACTCCTTTTATCATCGTCAGATGACATATTGCAGCAAAGTCTAAAAACAACAACAGAAAAAAACATATCGGGATCAGAAAATATCCCGACAGTAGCAATATAGAAAAGAGAAATAAAGAAAAAGCGACAGAAAGGATGCAGGCTGCTCGTAAGCTTTCAGCTTGTCCATTAGCTGAAATGTATACAAAACAATTACTGAACAGTTTATAATTTAAATCACGTTTAATAGTACTGATTTGGTTTCGTACAAAACTAGCTTTCCTTCTCTGATATGTAACTTTCACAACACAACTGCAACTTAATATAACACAACTGTGGCAAAAATATGAACAAAAGGGAGAAAAAGTTAAACTTACCTTGTGTCGTTAGGAGCCTGAACCGCGGTAAAACTCCGGTGAGGTCAAGGACCTTACGCTCTCCCACTGTCACACGTTGATGACGTATTTGGAAATCAATTCAGGTGGGACATGACAACAGCGCCACCTGCAGGAAGATTTTCTCTCTGTCTGGTACCTTGTGTTCTGATACCTGACAACTTTTTTCCTGACAACTGAGACCTGACATTTTTTTGTCTGATACCTGACAACTTTTTTCTTGAGAACTGAGACCTGACAAAGAAAACTCTAACAAAGAAATATACATAACTATATCCTGGTGAATAAATAACTTAACTATCAGTGCAGGCGGTTCTAGAAAGTGACAAAGTATTGTGCAATAGAATAAAGGGAGTAGCAGCATATGATGGGGGGATGAAAACAAATATTCAATAAGTACTCTTAGGTAATATTGCACGGTCTGGGAGGGAACAGAATAACATAGGTAATAGTCTCAGGAGAATCACCTACAGAGTGCGGAAGAGTTAAACAGTCTTATTGCCACCGGTACAAAGGATTTCCTGTGGCGGTCAGTTCTGCATTTCGGGGCAATGAGTCTTTTGCTGCGTTTGCTCCGATGGTCCATCATGGGGGTGTGCATGGGGTGGGAGGGGTTGTCCATGATAGAAAGAAGCTTTTTAAGCATCCTCCTTTCAGACACCTCCTCCAGGTTCTCAAGTCTGACACCCAGGACAGAACCAGCCTTTCTAATCAGTTTGTTCAGCCTGTTGGCATCAGCTGTCTTCACCCCACTTCCCCAGCACACAGCTGCAAAGAACACGACGCTCTCCAACACCGAGTGATAGAACATGGTCAGCATTTTCCTACCAACATTGAAGGACCTGAGCCGCCTCTGTAGGAAAAGCCGACTCTGCCCTTTTTTGAAGATAGCATTGGTGTTCTTGGTCCAGTTGTCATGGTCCCTGTGCCTCACCATCTGATCCTGTTTTAGGCAACATGTGTTGTTGTTGTTTTCTCTCTCTCTCTCTCTCTCTCTCTCTCTCTCTCTCACCTGCCGGGGCGGTGCTCATTATGGGCTCCCGCCCCTGGCCCACGCACCTGCTGCCTATCGGGGTGATCGCAAGGCTTATTTAAGACAGCAGCGCTGTGCCACTCGTCGCTGGATTGTTGAGCTATCAGCGTCAGTCACTCTACTGTTTGTGAGTTAAACTCTGTAAAGTTACTTCCGTCTGTTCGCCGCTAACTCCAGTTTCTGTGTGCAGATCTACCCCGGACCTTTCCCTGCCTGCCTGTTATCGTGTGGATGAGTGAGTGGATTTGTGTTGCCCGTTGTGGAGAGAGAGAGAGAGCCATTGGAGTGTGTCTGATTCCGTCCTTCCCTTCACATGCCCGGAACCCTGGACCCCCTCCCTCCCTCCAGCACGTTGTAAATAGTATCACCTGGTGTCGTTTGTACTAATAAACTGTCAACTCTGCTAGGATTCCCGTTCTGCGCCTGAGTCCATTAACTAAAACGTGACACCAGTCCAGTTTACAGTCCAAGTGTACCCCCAGGTACCGGTAGTCCTCAACGATCTCCACATCAGCCCCACTGATGGTGACAGGGGTAGGAGGAGGAGCCTGCTTCCTAAAGTCCATAATCAGTTCCTTTGTCAACAGGTTTAAGATGATAACTAAACTGATTTCATTCCTGAACACAGAGTGGCAGGGCTGGAGCAATGATACTCGAGAGGAGAATTTCTGATGTTGTCTGAGAAATGATGTCACTAACCTTTTAATTTGATAGTTTTGGTGAACTGACACATGGGAGCTTGTCAAAAAGAGGGAATTCCAGGTTTAAATGAAACAATGTTTTCTATGATTATTTTTCTATGACTTTACGGTGATCTGTGTGTTTAACAATTTAGGTACGGTAAAACTTAAGATTATAATGACCCATAAGTTCCAGAACTCGAGATTTTTTAGAGAACCAGTGAGAAGCATAAATCATTATTTTCATGTTTAAGCTTAGGGATGGGTATTGATAAGATTTTCACGATTCCGATTCCATTTTCAATTCTGTGTAACGATTCGATTCTTTATCGATTCTCTTATCGATTCTTTTTAAAAAAGGAGAACACTAAGGTCGATTAGCTTAGAACTTTGTTTTATATCTTCTCTTTGAACAAGATAGAAATTTAGGAGTAATATGGCCTTACAAACCCAACAGTGAGATCTTAAGAGATCCACAGCCTACGGCTCTTCAATGGGGTGTCACAGGGTCCCCAGGAAAAAAATTGTAAATGTAAAATAATAAAATAAATATTCTTCTGTAGCAATAACAAAGTATAACATAAATTATTCTGTAGCAATTACACAAGAATATCCAGTAATGTCCCTGCCTACAATTAAACACATTCACTTACCGAAAATAGGGGCATCTGCTGTGGCAAATGGGTGCAAGCCTTTGACCACAAACTTAGTCACTGCTCGGTGACATTTGTCTATCCTGGCCTAAAAGGAGATGCTACCGGTAGACTGCAGCAAGAACTGCCAGCGAGCGCCAGCCAGACTCTGTCTGTCTCTCTCATCATGGTCACCTAAATGCACAGTAATGGCAGGTTTTGTATCAGTTCCAAACTGTCTCTGGTCTAATCTCCAAGGTCCCTAACTCAATTTAAAAGCTTCCAACTCCCAAGCTCCAAGCTTTGCTACCCAAAAAAGTGCAAATACCGTTCCAAACGGTAAACTGATCCAATCAGTAGCTATTTTGGACCGTCCTCAGTTGTCCACGATTGCCAATCGGACTATCCCTTCCCAAGGAAAATCCTGAGCGTTCCCAAGGAAATTTGGAGCGTCACCTCCGAACAATGCACTTCTAAGCAGTCCAACTGCCGTTCTACAAAAATTTACCTTAATTTAAAACAACCATCACAACTTCACATGAAGTATATGACCGAAGCCGGTCCAACCGTCTTGCCAATCGGGACTCTATCCCTTAAACATGACCAATTACCTATTATACTAAATTCTCTTAGCAGTCCAACTGCTTTCTCTTTACTCATTACTGTCACTTATAACTTCCATTATCATTACTTCAACTTCAATTCTCATGAGATTTTCACCAAAATCAAAACAGACATTTACCAGTAATTTCAGTGAGTAGACTTAAATTTCCAATGTCCAATGTGGCACAATTTGGAATAATTCAACAGGTAGTGCCTTACCTTTGAATAAGCCGGCTTATGTCAACTCACTTTGACCACTGATTCTTGTCTCCCCGTTCGAGCGCCTCGGACCCTCTCGGTCTCATCCAACTCTCTCCCCCCTCAACCACCGGCCAATGCACCAAATGTTAAGGGTCCGAAATTGAGGACGAGAGTAAAACAACGATGGTCCAGAAGAGCTTGATCAAAACAATTGATTTTAATGAATACACGCAGCGTGGGGAGGTGTAAACTGCAAAACACCATTTGTAAACCTCCGCCCAAAAATACACTTCAGATTGCTTTTATAACATCAGGGTATTATAACGCCCCCTAATTTGCATCTTAAGAACATTATTTGCCTCTTTTACAGACAGTGATCTATTTTAAGAGATAAATGCAGACACAGAAGTTCCCCTTTCTGGGATCCTCTTCCAAATATGGTGATGATCTCAGGCCTTTGAGGTCCCCATGGACTTGTCCTCCTTCTGTCACCTGTTGTCAAGTAAACTTTAGTGCAACATGTTGCTGAATCCACTCAGGCCTTTGCTCCGCTACTATTTTTTACTGTAACCATATAATCAGCATATCAGCTTTTAAGATTATAGATTTAACTCAACGATTTGAAGTGGTTATAACTGCACCTGTAATAAACATGTTAATATGTGATTATGATAACCCCTGTAATACAAATTATAACATAATGCCAACAGCTTCAATAAATGCTTTGATGAAATGATAATTAATGCAACGATAAAGATGATGGTTATGAACAGTAACCGTAAAATAATTTCTTTAATCCTACACAAGGCAGATCGCACTAACATAATATGCACTGTTAGTTGATTATTTACCTGCCGCATTAACGGGAGAGGATGTGCAAACGTTACCGCTGCTGCTGGGTTGAGATTCACGAGTTAAAAACATGACATTCATTTAAAGTGATCGCGTGTTTTGTGAGCAAATGCTTTTGTATATTCGTAGTGTTTCCTCCCTTAAATGAAATATCTACTTTGCAAGTATTGCAAGTTGCCCTGTTGTCATCCGTTCTCGTAAAGTATAACCAAACTTTTGAGCGTTTGAGCCGCTTAGGCGTCATGTTTCCTGCCAGGTAAATGACGCTCCGCAACGTGGTGACGTCATTCGGGGGCGACTGGAATCGATAAGGGAATCATTTGCAAAAATGGCAAACAATTCCAAGGAATTGAAACGGTGGGAACCGGTTCACAACAAGAACCGGGTTTCGATACCCATCCCTATTTAAGCTTTAATGATCAAAAGAAACTGAATAGTGTTTAGAAGATGAAATGTCTGTGTTTGTTTAGTGCGTTTTCATGAGGAAGCAGGCTGACGGTCTGGAAGACCCAGCATCTGACCAACTGAATGGAGATGACAGCTGATTGAGCACTGGCTCAACCACAGGACCCCACCTCAGTTAAGAGGGAAAAGCTGAAAGGCTGAGAATCACACTGGAGGGGAACCTGTGGGACAGCAGGCTGAATGAAACACATGCTTTTTGTTCACATCTTAAAACGTGTGAAAGGAGGGAAAAATGTTAGGATTGAAAATGTTTGATTTCTCTTACTAAAATAAGGGGTTATAATTATTTTCATACACACATTGCGATTGTGCTCATTAGAGTTGGCACGCAGTCTTTTGAAGGTCATAAGCTTCGTTCGGCGTGACTGTCCGGACTGATATATTGTAGTAAAGGGGAAAACCGAAGTCCTCGTATGCGCCCCTGATAGATTTCTATCGCAGATAGTGAAAGCCCTTGGTCCTCTCTCACTCTATGTTAAATCCTCTATCAGGAATCTAGGTGTCACCTTTGACTCGAGTCTCACATTGGATGGGCATGTCAATTCTCTGGTTCGGTCTTGTTTTTATCATTTAAGAAATGTGGCTAGGCTAAGCCCGATTTTATCTCGTTCTGAACTGGAGATTGCTATACATGCATTTATTTCGTCACGGTTGGATTATTGTAATTCGCTGTTTATGTGTCTTAGCAAAGGTTCTCTGGATCGTCTGCAGGTTGTGCAAAATGCTGCAGCAAGGCTTTTGACAAAATCCTCCAAGTACTCGCATGTGACACCATTGTTATCTCAGTTACACTGGCTTCCTGTTAAATTTAGAGTTGATTTTAAGATCCTGGTCTTGACCTACAGAGCTGTGCACGGACTGGCACCAGCCTACATCTTTGATCTGCTACAGCCCTATGTCCCTAGCAGGTCTGTGAGGTCATCTGATCTGGGCTTACTTGCTATAAAAAATACTAAGAGGACTAAGGGTGATAGAGCTTTTGCCAATGTGGCCCCGAGACTGTGGAACTCTCTCCCCCAAGCATTAAGAACTGTGGACTCAGTAGCTGTTTTTAAAAAACAACTCAAAACTTACCTTTTTAAAATTGCTTTTGGTTAATTATTTGCCTGTTTTATTTTCTCTTTTTAAATCTTTTTATGACTTTTAATCTTATGTGCAGCACTTTGTGATTCTGTCTAGAAAGGTGCTATATAAATAAAAATTTATTTATTTATTTATTTATTTAAATGACTTAGAGTGCAGAGGGGTAAATGCAAACACGCTTACACACATTTACAACATGCTTACACACATAGATAATAATTAGAATAATTCTCTGGGTCAGAGAGTCCCGAACATGATATTCTAAACCAACGTTGAATCACTAGAAGAACAATGGATACCAACATTAGATTATCAAGGCTAGGCAGAGAGGTGTTTTCCTTTTCTGTCTCTTACAGAGAAAAGGAGTAGACACCAGACGAGGTCATGGAGATATGAGGATCCTTCACAACAGACACCGAGATTGCCAAGACAGCAATAAGGGTCAAGGGTCATGCCTTTTGGGCTCGTGTTAGTCACCTCGAGAGGATTCCAGAACCACGGCGGAAATTCAGAAGCACCAGACCAAGGAGGCCCAAAGCCCTGACTTGGCTGAGTCAGAAAAAACCTAGAATTACGGGGCAGAGTAATCCCCAGGTCCGTGGAAAAGACCTCAGGATAGTCCACCCCTGAGGCCGAAGCAAGAAGAGGAGAAGAGGGCAGAGAATCGCCTGTCCTGGAAGATTAGTTGTTTAACTGTAAAGAAGGTCAAAAGCCCCTCAGACAGAGGTTCTAGTCTGAGCACAAAGGTGGAAGCAGGAAACAACCAGAATGGGGATCGGGGGAAGCTGAAAAGTAGTGAGAGATCTGAGAATATTAACTTTGGCAATAGTCTGTGATTTTTATGTTCTGACAATTGCCCAAACACAGCGGTCATCCCACATACGGTCCACCCATTAAAGGGGGACAGATGCCCAAAGAGGGAAGAGAAGCGTGACAACTAAGAGAACTGACACCTAGTGGGTAAAACGGGTGTGTGTGTGTAACGTTTGGAGAGATGTGCTGCACTTTCATTCCCAACAATATGGCCCCAGATGGTTCTGTAACTATAGCCTGGGAAGACTCAGAACATTATTTAGGACAATGCATGAATACTTTGGAATTGATAATCTGTTGGAGGAGTGGATGACATCTGTCCTTGGGCAATGGAAAGGTTGTATTATGTCCATTAGGGTTTCCTTATCCTTTTTTATAGCTATTCTGGTAACTTGTGGTTGTTGTTGTGTGCCTTCTATCCGAGGATTATTGGTAAGGTTGGTTAACAGGGCTGTTGGGGATCTGATACCAAAGCAGACAACATGATGATGCTTGATGACTTTTAGTAATGTTGATCTGATCTGATCAGATCAAAGGAGGGAGTGTTGGGATTAAATTATTTGAAGTGCATCAATTTTATACTTTATATTAATTAAAATGCCATATAACCATATAGTGTAGTATTAAGTGGACACGGCCCTGAAAAATAAAGGCATTAGACCATGTGTCCTTGGGGGGTAGAAGGCTGTAGACTCTCGCTCACGCTTGCCTGGGAGAAAGTAGATAAGAGGGGACCATCTTCCAGTGGAAAGTTACTAAGACACTACGTTGAAACCAAGCACACCATTGTTTTTCCTGCGACATTACCAATAAGTTTGATATGTCACATGGCCCTCTTCCTATTGAAAAAACAAAAGTTGTATCCAAGATGGCCGACTTCTAAATGGCCACCATGGTCACCACCCATCTTGAGGAGTTTGCCCCCTCACATATACTAATGTGCCACAAACAGGACTTTAATATCACCAACCATTCCCATTTTATTACGGTGCATCCATATAAATGGCCCACCCTGTATTACCACTATGCTATCCAGGGTTACCAAATGCCTATAGTGTAGTGATACATCAGGCAACATGAGGAAGGACCAAAAGAAGCTTGATAAAAAGATGTTTAGTGTGAAGGCAACAGTGATCTCCCTGGTAACTGGATCACCTGGAGCATTGACCCCCAAACTGGGTAAGTGGCTCCAGCAGATCCCAGGAATGACACTGGAATTCTCTGTCCAAAAGAGCGCAGTCCTAGGAACATCAAAAATACTGACCATTAACTTCAAGGACCTGAACTTGAAGGATAAAGAGAGGTATTGCATAAGCTACTGTATATGAGAAAGCCCACTCATTTGCTTGATATATGAAAAAAAAACTCCCCACTTGCCCTACACCCCACTACACCAATAATACACCCCTTGGGCTTCTTGGGTTTCTGCCATCTGAGATATTCATCAGTTGTGAAAATCTTCCTGATGTACTGATGGATCTTTGCTGTTTTGTCCTGGATAGTGGTCCTGACACTCACTAGTCCTTGGCTCCTTAGCATCCAGTCTCAGGGTGCTGGACTTGGGACGAAATCCTCCATACATGGTAAGGAGCTTTCTTGTCCTAATGTCAGTGGCTTCTATTTCCTTACTATCCGAGCAAGCTATGAGATGAGTGACAGTGTCACGGTTCTGGGTCAGTGTTGACCCAGCATTTTGAGTTCCTTATGTTTTGGTTTATTTAGAATAGAATAGAATAGAATTCAACTTTATTGTCATTGCACATGTGTTACGGCTTCTGGCCTCAGGTGGCCCCGCCTTCCTCTATGGAAATCAAAGTGTTCCAGGACTCACGGGGGATTGGCTGGCCCGGACCTATGCCCGCCCCAACTCCATGCAGATCAGAGTGTGCCAGACCACTCACACCATTGGCTGCTGCAGGAGCCTTGAACACAATGGACCAATGACACGGCTGCCTGCATTTACCGGGGAATACAAAAGGCTGGAGGTCCTTCACTCAGTGGCTGCTGCTTAGGACTGAACATGCAGTTTGCCCTTCGTGCCTCCCTCTTCAATCTTTGTTGAACTTGTTTCTTTGTCAAACCATGATGCATGCTTGAACTTAGCCTGATTAGAGCTTTGCGCTGCTAGCTGGCTGTGAGTAGAAATTGTGATGCTGGCTCGCCTTAGTTTTCTCTTAGCTTTTATTTTGTGTGCCGCCAGCTTGCCTTAGTTAACCTTTGGCTTTTACTCTTGTCTTCTTTTTTTGTCTTTATATAGTAATTGTTTGCCCAGAGGTCTGTTGAACAGCCCTGTCGGTTTTCTGTTTAAAGTTTGAAATTAAAACCTTTCTTTACTCAGTTTTGTGTTCTGGGCTTGTTTATGTTACGTCCACTGTCTCCTAGCAGAGCCGGGTCGTAACAACATGTCACAGGTACAGGACAACGAAATGCAGTTTGCATCCATCCAGAAAGTGCTTTAGTCGTGATATAGATATATTACAATATATATTAGCAATAATAGAGATGTGTAAGTATATTACAGAAATGGGTCTATTATGGTATGTTATAATGTACACAGTGTGAAGTATGTTATGAATATTCTATAACTATAAGTATGTACAGGCTGTAGTGAGTACAAGCCATGTACAGGCTATGAACAGGATATAAATATGAAATAAAAACTATACAGAAATCTGAGATATACAGTTATACAGAATGTGAACTATGTAAGTTATAAACAGTTGTAGGATTAAAAATTATCGTATGTACAGAATGATTATTTACACAGAACTGTACAGTAGTGGTAAAGTGCTAGTGGTTGTGGGTGTGTGTATGTTCAGTCCATGAGTTTAACGTGGGTCAGATGTCAGGAGGCAGAGTTCAGGAGTCTGACAGCTGTGGGGAAGAAGCTGTTCCGTACCTGGTGGTCTTAGTCCGGAGGCTCCTGTAGCGCCTCCCAGAGGGCAGGAGGGTGAAGAGTCTATGTGATGGGTGACTGGGGTCTTTGATGATTTTCCCAGCCCTTTTCAGACACCGCTTCCTGTAGATGTCCTTTATGGCAGGAAGTGGTGCTCCGGCGATGCGCTGGGCAGTTTTCACGACCCTCTGCAACGCCTTCCGGTCCGAGGCAGAGCAGTTCCCGTACCAGACTGTTATACAGTTGGTCAGGATGCTCTCGATGGTGCAGCGATAGAAGTTCACCAGGATGTCTGAGGACAGGTGGTTCTTCCTCAGAGTCCTCAAGAAGAAGAGGCGCTGGTGAGCCTTCTTGACCAGCTTGGAGCAGTTGGTCGTCCAGATGAGATCCTCGGAGATGTGGACTCCCAGGAACTTGAAGCTGCTCACACGCTCCACAGCCATCCCCTTAATGTGGATGGGTGGATGTGGGTCAGCATTCCTCCTGTAGTCCACGATGAGCTCCTTAGTCTTCTCAGTGTTAAGCAGCAGGTTGTTTGTGTCGCACCACTCAGCCAGACGATCCACCTCCTCCCTGTAGGCGGTCTCATCGTTGTCGCTGATGACGCCAATCACCGTGGTGTCATCTGCAAACTTAATGATGGTGTTGGAACCATCAGCAGGTCTGCAGTCGTGGGTGAAGAGGGAGTAGAGGAAAGGGCTCATCACACAGCCTTGTGGTACACCGGTGTTCATTGTGATTGTTGATGAGCAGCGGTTATCCAGTCGGACATGTTGGGGGCGGTTGGTCAGGAAGTCCAGTAACCATTTGCAGATGAGGGAACTGATGCCCAGGTCTGTCAGTTTCCTGATGAGTTGTGAGGGGTGGATTGTATTGAATGCTGAACTGAAGTCTATAAACAGGATTCTGGCGTAGGTGTTGTTGTTGTCCAGGTGTGAGAGGACAGAGTGCAGTGCGATGGAGACTGCATCCTCTGTGCTCCTGTTCTGGCGGTATGCAAATTGGTGGGGGTCCAGGGTGGGGGGGGAGACAGGATTTGAAGTGTGCTAAGACCAGCTGCTCTAAGCACTTAGTGATGATGGGGGTGAGTGCTACTGGGCGGTAGTCATTGAGGCTAGATGGGTTGGAGTTTTTGGGTATCGGGACGATGGAGGTGGATTTGAAGCAGGCCGGTACCACAGCGTGGGCCAAGGACAGATTGAATATGTCTGTGAGCACTCCTGCAAGCTCCCCAGAACACGCTCTGAGAACACGCCCGGGGATACCATCAGGACCTGCAGCCTTGTGGACATTGATCCTGCTCAGCACCGCTCCTACATCGGTGGGAGAGAGAGTCAGAGGTTGGTGGTCTGGCGACATGTCTGTTATGGTTGTGGTTGTGGGGTTCCCTCGCTCAAAACGAGCATAAAAGTTGTTGAGCTCGTTGAGGAAGGAGGCATCAGAGGATGTGGGGGAGGGTTTGGTGGTCCTGTAGTCTGTAATGGTCTGGAGTCCTTGCCACATGCGTCGGGGGTTGGAGTTGGAGAAGTGTTCTTCTACCTTCTTTTTGTAATGGTGTTTGGCTTTTTTGATGCCCTTCTTTAGATTAGCCCTGGCTGTACTGTAGGCGTGTGCATCTCCTGACCTAAAGGTGGTGTTGCATTATTTTTGCATTATGGATTATTTTCTGATGCTCTGGTGCTTTGATTATTATTATTATTATAGATCTGTTTCAGTTATTCTTGGTGAGGGATTAGCTCTTAGGTTGTGTCCCGTGTTTAGTTTAGGTTTAATTCTGCCCATGTAAAGTCCGTGTTTCTTAGTCTGCATCTTTGTTTATTGTTTCCTGTTTTATTTTGAAAGGTTGTGTATTATGCCAGTGTGTCCAGCTTTGCTCCCCCTGTCTCGTTAGCCCTGATCTGTCCCAGCTGTGTCTCCCTCCTGTCTTCCATTCACTGATTACTTCCCTGTGTATATTAGCCCTGTGTTTGCCCTTGCTCAGTGTTGCGTTGTACCCTCACGTTATCTGTGTGTTCCGCCTGCTTGCCTGCCTGCCTTCCTTCCTTCTTTTTGTATTCTCAGTTTAGTTTAGTTTCTGTTCTGTTGCTCCAGCAATAAAGCTGTGTATTTTGAGTTCACGTCTTCCTCCGAGTCCTGCATTTTGGGTCCTATCTCCCTGCCTGCCCGCACACAGCCATGACAGGCAGGGCGTAAGTGTTGATTGCCTAGATCTCTTTCCATTTGTTGATTATGGCTTTGCTAGCCACCCCTCCATGTTTCCCATTTTCCTGTAGTATTCCAAGGTACTTGTAGCTGTCCTCAATGTCTACATGTTGCCTTCTGGTAGCAAAATATCCTCATTTCTGACTACCTTCCCTCTCTTTGTTACCATCCAATGTAACTTATACAGTCCAAATGAAATTCTGATGTCTTTGCTGTCAATCTTAGTGGTATGTAGTCAATGTCTCATTCACTCCTGGCATGCAGCTTGATGTAATCCAGTAGAGGAGGTCAGTAAGCAAATTGGACCCAAAAGTAGAATAAACAAAGACACAATAAAAGATCTGACAGAGTTTATTTTTACACAAGAGACGTGATGTGATTGCTGGAGTATCTGGGGGAAGGGCACATGGGTTTCTCCTAGGTCTCTTCAGGATTTGTCCACTGAGAGTGAAGAAGAAAAACTAATTCAGCATCCAGTTTCCACAGAGCAATGTGAAAGAAGAGTGTTTGTTTTATATAGGGCTTTGGAGTTGACGTCACGCCGCGGAGCGCGGCGCCATTTTCGGGGTCTACGAATCAAAAGAGACACAATGTTGGAACGACGACGACAAGAATCATGCTTAAAAGCAGCTCCAAAGAAAACGGACGGTATAGAGACCGATTGCGTCCAGAGGCGAAGCAGCGGTACTTGCAGAAAATTGCGTGCATTGGAAATGTGGACCCATATGAAACACTGCCGTGGAGTAGAAACCCTGAAGAGCAACCGCTATAGCCTGACATATTTTTGTACCTTATCTGTGGAGTCAGCGCGTACAAGTTGTCATTCAAACAAAGGTAAGTCAGCTCGAGTACTGCGTGTGAAATGCGTTTGATTTCCCTGCAAACATTCAGATTAGTGCAGCATAAATTCATTCATGAGGGGAAATTACAGTGAGAACATGTGGAGGCTGTTAGAGGGATAACATAGTGAGTTCAGTGCATTGATGTGACATTGTCCTGAAGGACTTAGTTATTCTTTATGGTTAAAGAAATTGCACTGATTTATTCATATTTATTATAAATAATTCTAATTATAGATCTTGCTTCAATATTTGTATCTTGTGTCACTAAAAATACATTTTATTTTAATTTTATACATTGATTAACACTAGGTTTACTATCCTGCGCAAATTTGCGTAACTTCCCTAAACCCAATACCCCCTAGAATTACTGGCTTTTTTATTTTCTGGCGCAAGTCCCGAGGTGTTAAGCACCCCTGCTGAGATTTTCACAGGTCGTCAGCTTGTTTCTCCTACAGCTTTTGTTGTGCAAACCACCCATTGTCCTTGAGGCCCGGCACATTTGCATTTGCTCACTCAGAGTTGCTCAGATCCAAGGCAGGCCAAACCTCTGTGTTACAACTTTCAGAAATGCCTGATAGAAATGCTTCAACTTACTCATGAGATTTTGACCACATTTTTTGCGGAAGTCACAACTATACTGAATGCACGACCGTTGTTGCCAGCTGCAAGAAATGCTTGGTAGGGAACAGCTGTTCCCTACCAAGGTTCGTTGTCCATTCACCCAGTATATTGCAACCAAGCCAGACAAATTTGGGATCAAGTTCTGGATGGCCACGGATTTGGACACCAAATATGTCTGCAGTGCATCTCCTTACTTGGGAAAGGACCCCAGTCGTCAGAAGGGAGAGAGGCTGGCAGAGAACGTGGTCATGAAACTGATGGAGCCGTTTTTGCATGATGGAAGAAATGTCACAACGGACAATTTCTTTACTTCACTGTCACTGTCGCACAGACTGCTGCAGCGCAAAACAACATTACTGGGCACGGTGAATAAAGTCCGGCGTGAACTTCCTCAACTTGCAAAAGATACTGCAAAGCGAGAGGTATTCTCCACTTCAGTGCTTTTACAGTGTGGTGTAGACGTGTTGGACCAAATGGCACGGATGTATTCTGTAAGATCAGCAACACGCAGGTGGCCAGTAGCGGTTTTCTACAATATGCTGGACCTGGCGGCAGTGAATGCCTACATTTTGTACAAGGCATGTACAGGGTGGACAGGCAAAAGAAGATTGTTTCTGCATCTTCTAGCTCAGCAACTTCGTTGCCGATTCATGCAGCACAAGGAAATCTTAGCACAGAGGCAGGCTGCTGCAGCTGCTGTGCCAGGGACTGTAAAGACAACACAGTGCCAGGTGCAAGAGAGCTGCAACAGGAATCGCAGCAGGTTTACCTGTGCAACATGTAAGAAATTCACCTGTGCCAAATGCAGGGATGATGGACACTGGGTCTGCAAACGCTGTAAAGTTTGAAACACTTTGAAATAAAACAGACTTGTGTACCCATATATTGTGAATGTCTGTCTTTTGTATGTAGGTTGTAACACAGAGGTTTGGCCTGCCTTGGATCTGAGTAAACAAATGCCAATGTTGCGCACACACACACACACACACACACACACACACACACACACACACACACACACAGCAAATCTGCATTTATTTGTCCCACAAGTGGAAAATCTGCATTGTCATTGCAAAAAGTGGACAGAGCACGGTATAGAAAGTGCACTATACAAACATTTTATATACATATATATATATATATATCATACATAGTTATACACACAGACACATCTATATCATATATACACACACACACATATATATATGTATGTATATATATATATATATATATGTGTGTGTGTATATATATGATATAGATGTGTCTGTGTGTATAACTAGACTTTATGCATATTATATAAGGTGTGGCTATATAAATATATAAATATATGTACAACTCTGTGTATATATGTTTATGGACAGGCATGCAGGCAGGTAAGGAAGGAAAGCAGCCTTGCAGGGAAGGAAAAACTTGAATCTCTCATGGTTAGGGGTTGGGGAGGTGTGTTTGCACAACAAAAGCAGGAGAACAATGGAGCTGACGACCTGTGAAAATCTCAGCGGGGTGCCAAGAGGTGTTAAGGTCGGGGGGAATTTACGCAAATCTGCGCAGGCCAGTAAATCTAGTAGTAGGGACTTGCACCAGGGAAAAAAGGCTCAGTAATTCTAGTGTTTATGACCTGCAGAATCTCCTTATCATATTAAGTGATTCATAATTGTCACTTTATGCTTTCTCCATCTCTAAAGTGATTACATCCTCGCATTACATACTTTAGGTTCATTTTCTGCAGGCAGGTTTCTGACAGAGAACAGGCAGATTTACCCTATAAAATGCAGCGTTCTATAGATGGACACATAAAGAAATAAAAAATTACATGTATGTGCTAACTTTCTAAACACTTTGTTACATTTATGATAAAGTAGATAAAACACATTTATGTCGGCCTTGGCTCATAGTTCTTGTCTTTAATTGAACTTTGTCTGTGTGTGTTTCAGGTACTGCACTCTCAAAGACTGAATGAACAGCATTGCAGCCATGGGTCACTGTGAGCATCACAGGGAAGGTTGAAGCCGCCCACTGCACCTGTATGGCCGGAGTCGTGGAGACCTGCACCCATGTCGCTGCTCTTCTGTTTAATCTAGAAGCAACAGTGTTGATCCGTGGCACAAGGCCTGTTACAGATGAACCACCATACTGGATACAGTCAGAGGTTGGCCATAAGATGGACTTCTCCTCTTCAGCTGCCCAAAAAAAGGCTCTTGATCAAAACATAAGCAGACCATCCGTAGTGAAAGGTAAAAGGAGCCGTCCTCAAAAAAGAAAAATCCCACCTGCTACTGTGGAGGAGTTGTCACTGCTATAATGCCATAATGTTTTGTCTAGGGGTCTAGATTTATGCCTGAAGTGCACTGCCATGTAAATAATTTGCATTTACTGAATATGTACTGACTGAGTACTACTGTTCAAAAATTGAATAAAGAAACAAACTAATTTTTGCCTCTTTTTTATTATTAAAACCACTTTATAGAACATCACATCAGTTACAATGTAGAATCCATGTCATTTATAGTTTACAAAAGACAAAATGTTTACATAAAATCATGACAGTGTTTACATGATATCACCCACTACTAACATTATTTACTGTATCTTTTGAAAAAAAAAACCCCACTATTTATACAGCAAAAGACTTAAGAATATTTAACAGGAGCAAGTTTCATTTTCCCTGGTTTTACTACAACACTGTTCAACAAACGCAGCAAACCTTCACCATCTTATCCAGAAGGGTCACCTCTTCACCCTCACATGGAAGAAGTAATCTGATTGGCATGGTGGTATGTTTGAAGCAGGTCCGTTATGTAGCGCTGGAACCCAGTCACGATGTGTTTCATCCATTTCATAGGCTGGTTTACTGCAATAATGCCAAATAATTAGCAACTCTATAAATAGAAGGTAGTTCTGCAAAATCACTCAGTAGGATGTTTGTACTAATTTGCTATGACCTCAAAGCGCATCGAGAATAAAACTAATAGGCTATAAAGAGTGATATGAACATATTTAGAACTTACCGGAATGAAAATGTCTGGAGCACCAACAGATATTTGGAGATGGAAGAGAACTGGATATCAGCTCGTCTCACAGCTGCTATCCAGGCTAGACGCCTTCGTTTGGTAACATCGATATACGAGCTGCCTCATGTTGCTTCCAGGTTGGGAAAGAATGAAAAGATAAACCCTTTTCAAGCTTATTCTCTTGCCGGTCGTGCGATCGAGCATTGCAGCCGACCGCACAGCAAATATGAACCATGGCTGTTGTGTGTGCTTTCGCTCCCTTTTCACTTGCTAGACCCCGAAAATGGCGGATCGGGCCAAAATCCTTTCCACGCCCACCCCTGTGACATCACGCTCCAAAGCCCTATAGTCTGTTTTTACCCTTTTATTATTTGTTATCTTATGTGCAGCACTTTGTGATTCTGTCTAGAAAGGTGCTATATAAATAAAATTTTATTTATTTATTTATTTAAGAGTGAGAATGGAAGGCTTAGTTGTCATCAGTGAGAACCTCTTCCAGAGGGATGGGTAAGGCACTGGGCTGAATCTGAGGAGCAGTGCCATTGGAGGTTAAGCAGGCAGGTGGAGGTGAATGAGAATTGACTGGAATGGGAATGGGAATACTTCAGCTGACAAAGGAGGAACTAAGAACAATAGAGCAGGATTGGTAGACAGTGCATCAAGGAATTATTCAGAGACTAGGTTAGTCCTGATTACCACACGGAGGAGACAGATTATCTGTCAGAGACTGGAGAACATGAGAAAATTAGTTTTATGGGCAACAGCTGGGGTGGCTGAAGGTCAGGAAACCATAGGAATCCACGTCGTGGGTGAAGAGAAAACCAACACTGCTTCTCAGTTGGAAGGAATGAGAGGAAAAAAATACAACAGGCTATTATGAGCTCCTCCCAGACACTTTTCATAGCAAGCTCAAAGGTCAGATTTGACATTCAAATTTAACTGAAAAGTTTCCTAACTTTCTCACAGTGAAGGCAAGAAGCACCGAACTTGCTTTACTTGTACTTACTTCTAAGTACTTGTAAATACTCAAATTATGTGAACTGGGCAAATTTAAAAATGCTGAACTTTTCTTAGCAAATTCAAAGTAAGAAAGAGGAAAACATGTTGACTTTTAAAACCCTTCAATCCTCAGTTAAACCAGGCAAAATACAACGGTGTTCTACCTTATACTGGTCTTATCCACCTCACCTTTGTACTTCCTTTAGGGTGTAATCACCTCTTCTTTTTCACTTCTCTCCCAATTTTGCTTAGCCTTTATCTCTACTGTTGTCTACTCTGTCCTCTGACATCCTCTCTCCTCCTTCTCACTCCATCTTAATCCCCTCTGAGCACTCATCTTTTCCTCAGTCCAACTCTCCATATTACTTCACCTCCCACTTTTGACTTCCTCTCATTTTCCCTATCCTTCCTTGTCGGAGACAGCTTTATCAGGTGAGGCCTTTTCTGGAGTACAGCAGCTACTCACAAAGCACACATCTGTCGCCTCCAGGCTATTAATCCACTCAGGTTCAATCACAGACACCACTGCCTGAGTATAGGAGCACACAGCACACAAAGACGTTTTTTTCCCATGCATTACTAAAGGAATAGTGTGACATTTCAGAGCATGTTATTTTCTTAGGTATTACTCACCTACTACCTAATTCATACATACTATGTACACTTCAGTTGTGAGACAAATATGTTTGGAGCATATTTATCACAGAGACTTTGTGGAGCTCTCCACCTACTATAATGCCATCAACAATCAATTTCTTTTGTTAACATTACACATCTTTTTGTGATAAAATCTCCACACTTCTTGCGTTAATTGAAAAGAATGATAAATGTCACCTATCCACCGTGCTTGTAACCTGGCATCCTGCCTATTTACAAGTTAGGTCTCTTGTAGGAATATGATGTCTGATGTTAAGGACTTCAAATGAGCCAGAACCCTCCCTCTCTTGACCAGATTAGTTACTTCATCCACATTCCAGCTACAAAATGTGAGGTCCTTCACACCTCTAACATTCATCTAGTTAGTATCCTGCATGCACAGTCCTCAATCTAAATTTTGTCAGTAGCAACATGTCAATAGTATGCAATAACTTAAAAGTGATTAAATGAGTATTCCCTTTATTTCAACCACCCTCCCCACTTTCCTGACCCTGAATTGGATAAATGGCAGAAAATGGACTCCTGGATCAATGGATGATTTTTTTTTTCCTCCCCAGTTTTTGTTCTTGAGTATAAAAAAACCATTGTAATTGTACTTTGTTTATTGCTAAATCATAAAAGAATCTGATTGGTGATGAAATAGGTAATGTTCTTTTAGAAAGAATTTTCTCTTTACATTAGCATGCAGTTTTGTTTTATGACTGATAAGATATCAAGTTTTTATTTGGGGGTTATAAGTTATCTTAAAAGTGTTGGGATATGAAGAAGAACAAGACAGCGCTGTAATTTGAAAGCGTGGGTAAGGCTTTTTTTTTTTAATCCAGTGAGACTCTGAGAGCTAAACTAATGCCTGAGATGTGCTTAAAGGTTTTCAACATTTATCATGAGCCAGTTACCTTAGATACAGCACGGCTAAGAAAGTAATTTTTCTTCTAAACATCTTGACTATAACTGTTGTCAGTGACATTTCTTCACTAAAAAAGTATTATATTACATGTTGTGACACATGAAAGCTGAAAATAACACACTTGAAGAAAAAAAAACTCCCCTTGAAGTTGATGAAAAAAATATCGAAGCAAAAGTTGTTATAGCAACAAAGAAGAAACATAGATAGAAGTTTGTTTAGTTTTTTTATGCTGGAGGGTTTTTTCAGTCACATGAAGTTGTCACACAGATTACTCTGATGAAAAGTTGCTTAATACTTTTAAGGAAATGGAGTCAAGCAGAAGTCATTTTAAACTTTTGATTGCAATTGTTTCTGTCATGGGCCTGGGTGTGGGGACCCACGGTGCTTTGTGTAGATGTTTTGTGGTTACCTCGGGCTGGCGATCCTCACGGGTCGTCCTGCCCAGGGGTCTGTGTAAATAAGCTCCATTTCCATGTGTGGTGTTTTGTTGTTCTCCCTCCTTTTTCCCTGTCTCCCTGTGGGTGTGGGTGTGATTTACGTTTGCACTCCCAAATGTTTTGGATTGTGACACGGAAGTGTCCCTGCACTGGAGGCAGCCACACCTGCCGCTTGTCAGCCATCACCACCTGCCAAGGTGTCCAAGGTAAGAGGGTGATGATACTGGCTCTCTGCTGAAGTCTGCCAGTATAGATGTCTCTGCGGGGCATTTGTGAAGTGCCAATTGCCCGCTCTGCCTGCTTCACCACCTGCTGCAGTTTCCTCTTGTCCTCCACAGTACCGCAGTTAAACCAGAGTGTACAGCAGTAGGTCAGAAAGCTCTCGATGGTGGAGTGTTTGAAGTTGATTAGCAGTTTTTGGGATAATTGGGCCTGACACAACTTCCTGAGAAAGTATAGTTTTTGTTGTGTTTTTCCTACCTGGTGGGAAATGTTTGTGGACCAGGTAAGATATGGACCCCGAGGAACTTTCTAAAGCTTTCTACCCTTTCCACCTCCTCCCCATCAATGTAGAGGGCGGAGTGCTCAGATCGCTTTGTTTGCTTTGTTCTTCTGAAAATCCGTTCATCCATCCATTTTTTGCTGTTGGCGATTCCATTCTATGTCACTATCAAGAAATTATGGTGAGGTAAGGTTGACAATATAGATCAACTGGTAAACTGACAATTTTGCTTTTACACTCGACTCTCTGTTCATAACAGCAGTGCCTACATCATTGCAGATGTGGCACTAATCCGTTTGTCAGTCTCTCACTGCTCTGCTTTCACTCATGAGCAGGACCCTGAATTAGATTAACTCCCCACTCTGGGCCAGGGATGAGTTGCTTCTCCATGTGGAGAACTCCATCCTTCTCTGGCTGAGAACAATCAGAATCAGAATCAGAATCAGAAAGGGTTTTATTGCCAAATGTTGAGCAGGTTTACAACATTAGGGAATTGCTGCGGTACTTAGTGCAAACATAATGTTATACAACGCTTAAATAGACATAAAAATAAGAATTAAAAGTGCTAAGAGGATAGATATGTACATGAGTGCAGGTGGTGATCAGGTCCAAACATGGAATGATGCAGTGAACACAGTGTAGGGTCATGTGTTAGTGGTGGGAACAGTCATATGGTTATTGTTCATGAGTCCAACAGCAGAGGGGAAGAAACTGTTCTTATGGCAAGAGGTTCTGGTGCGAATGGACCGGAGCCTCCTGCCTGAGGGGAGCAGGTCAAACAGACTGTGTCCAGGGTGAGAAGGACACAGGCCTCACAACAGGCACTACAACATTGTAGCCACAGCTCTGTGAAGCTGCTCTGGCAATGGAAGTGCAGAACATGTATGTCCATTCAGACTCAGTGTGTCCTGTCTGTCTTGGAATGATCTGGAATTTCTGCTGAGGTGGGGATTGAAGATCTCATGCCTCTGCCAGATATTCCTATCACACCCTCACAAAAAATGTGGGCATGCCAGGTATGGCCAGCGTCCTCCCATGCTACCTGGTCCAACTCACCACCATGTGGTGATCATTTGAGAGCTCAGCTCCTCTCTTCACAAAGTGTCCACGAAATGAACCTGTAGATCAGATGATACCTGTGTTTGTTAAGGCACTTATATTACATGCACTTGTTCATTATAGACAAACCATAATTGTCACAGAAGTCCAATAACAGAACACCACTGAGGTTCACATAAGGTACGCTATTCCTCTCAGTCACACCAAATAACACAGATCTGAATTGTACAGAATTCAACTCAACTGAATATCCAAAGATGTCACAAACCGAAGGTTCATAGAAGACGTGGACCCAAAACGCAGATTCAAAAGCTTACTTAGTTCTTAACATCTTATCATCTTATCTTAATGACCTTGTAGTACCATATCACCCTATTAGAGCACTTTGCTCTCACACTGCAGGCCTACTTGCTGTTCCTAGAGTATTTAAAAGTAGAATGGGAGGCAGAGCCTTCAGTTTTCAGGCCCCTCTTCTGTGGAACCAGGTTCCATAGAAGCGAAATCAAAATCAAAGCCTTTTTTTCTTTCAAACATATATGCAGGTGATTACATATGGTTAAAATCACATTTTACAATTTTCATGTTTCAGTCGCGTAAAAAAAAAACCAAAAAAAGAGGAAAATTATGCACCTGAGGCCTTGTGCAACAACCATCCTTGCACTATATCCATTTTGGGATGTTCTTCAGTGATGATTTTATTAATCTAAAACATTAAATAAGGGGACACAATTAGTAAAACGCTACATAATTATAATACTTTTATCAGTGCTAATATATGACAAAAGGAGTGACTACTATCTTTTGCATGCCTATCACTATGATTTGAGATAGAACATGTTTTTTAATGTTAATGCATTTCTCTTAATTTATGAACTAAATTAAAACTGTGAGACATAGGGTCTCACATGCCGTTGGATGGCTCATGTCATCAGTCAAGATGAGGGATCTCTTTCCCAGGCCTGCTTGGCTCAGCTGCAGCTCCTCAGTAACAGAAGGAGTGTTGGTACAGCCTTTATTCACTACATATATATATGTACACACTGAATGCCTTGCTGGATTTAGGCCCCAGCGGACTACTTTGGAGTGGGGAAAAATGATTCCCCCTTTTTTTTTTGGGGAATGCTGGAAATGACCTACAAGTGAGAAGAAGAAATAACTTTAAAAATGCAGGAAACTGATTTTTCAAAATCAAAATTGTTAAAAGTATAATTTTTCCATACAATTTCTAACCTTGCCATCTCCTCCTGTACTGTATCTTTTGGGGTCTGGGCTTGTCCACCCAAGGGCTCGTGAGACTGCTCAGCATTTGGTATGCATGTGGTATGAGATTGCTGAAGGCACTGAGCTAACCTATTGATTATATCTTGTCCCGCCGTTATAACACTGGCCTCTAACTCCTAAAGAGACAGGGGCATCATCATAATGTTAGCATTTTGCCAAAAAATCACCAGATCTAGCTAATAAAAACTAAACTTGTGTCCAGTCGAGTGGACTAGCAAAGAAAGATGATGGAAAATGATTACTTACCTGCGGTTTAGAGTCTCCACCTGAACATGATGCAGCCATTGAAAGAAGGGAAGAGAAAAAGATGGCAGCTTGGTCAGCACGAGCGTCGGCCTCTATAATGTATACAAATACATTGTCAGTGTCCTGGGTCTCCTGACCCAGCGTTTTTAGTTCTTTGTGATTTTTGTATTATTGTACTTGTGTGATTTATTCTATGGTTTCTAGTTTTGATCCCTTGCCCTTCATGTCTCTCTGTGTCCCCTCTGTTCTGTGGAAGTCTGTGTCTGCATGTTTGAGTTTCCCTCTGTCTTTTGGTTCGAGTCCTCTGCCTTACTGGTTATGTCTCTGTGTTTCTTAGTTGCTGTCTCCACCATGTCAAGTTCGCGTCTCTGTGTCATACTTCCTGTTTTACTTTGAAGGTCCGTGTCTTATGTGAATGTGTTCAGTTTACGCTTCCTTGTCTCGTCAGTTCTGACTTCCCCCAGCTGTGCTCTCCTTCTGTGTCTCATTCCCCTCGTTACTTCCCAGTGTATTTAAACCCTTGCCGTTTCTCAATTCTCAAGTACGTGAGTACGTACTCGCGTTCTCGGCGAGTACGTACTCACATACTTGAGAATTGAGACACGGCCTGTCAAAGGATTTCAGGATTTGGGGATTTTTATTATGTTATGCTTAAAAGTACGTTTCATTATCTAAATGTGTTTGCTCTTTCAGTATTCAGCTTAAATGGGGAAGTTACACTCTGTGCAGATTCCACAGGAAGCCTGCACGCAGCACAGTTCTATTTTATCTCTTCCTGTACGTGCTATGACAAATAGCTATGAGTAAAGGCTTCTTTTACTGCAGGGTGCGAGTCTCCCTGAGTCTCACCCGTGTACACGTTAAACCTGTCTGAGCGTTTTTATTCTGACCTGAGTTGCAATACAGGAAATCGCCTGACATTTCTTGGTCCTTCGAGCCGGATGGGACACAGCACTTTTGTGTGACCCCACAGGAAAACCTCATCGAGTCCTGACGTCGTGAGAAGGCCACGCTGAAGTCTGTCGACAGCTCCTGTCCAGGTACAGGATAAAGACCAGAAGCGTGAATTCGGGTTCTGGCCAGCGTTCTTAAAAGTGGTCCACGGCGGTGGGGGTCGATGAGGTAGACCTGAGAGACCGGCAGCAACCAGGTGAATATTAACACTCTGAGACACCTCGCGTAAAACGTTTAGGCTCGCCCAGAGGGGTTGGTAGCATTCCTAAAAGTAAACGCTCGCCTGAAAAAGGGCTGGAAGCATTTTTAGATAAACCTCGTCCGTAAAACGTAGTACGCATTGAAAAGGTATTGTTGTTGTTTTATTTTTGTTGGTGGAATAAGTTGATTTTACAGCACAATAAGGAGGCTGAACTATTCCACTATTTTGTTTGCTGTTGGCCACCCAAGTACTGGTGAAAAGAGAGAAACAGGTCGTGTTTCATCACGTAAAGCTGACACCGCTTTCAAGAATAGCTTGAAAGTAGAAGGCCGTGTCAACTACCTCTCTCGATTCTCGTGCCAGAGAAGGTGCCGCAGTTGTGTAGTTGTAAAGGATTAAAATGGGTAACGAAGCTTCAAAACTCACTGCTGACGAGCAGTGGTTAGAGAAAAAATGTCCAAGTGCCGGACAAATTAGTGCATGTAGATGGAGAAATCCTAAGAAAACAAAATGTCCCACATGGGAAGGGAAATGTAGCCCATCAGCGTTAACACAACTGAGGGAAGCTCTTTTGAAAAAAATAGTAGAAACAAAAAACCTAAAAAAGAAAGGGAAACGTTCGCAAGAATTACAATATTTCAAGGCCTGGAAGGTAGAAGCGGCTAGGCGAGAGGAAAACAAAAAGAAAAGACAAGCGAAAAAAGATAAAAAGTCAGAAAAACAGAACATAACCGCCAGTTTAGTAAAACCAGAAGACGAGACACTGTGCGGTGCTCGCAACATGAGTATTAACCACCCACCACCATATGCACCGCCACCTCCCGCAGCCACAGCTGCAACGCCACCCACATCTGCAGCCACAGCTGCAGCACCACCCATTAACACTAGAATTACTGAGCCTTTTTTCCCTGGTGCAAGTCCCTACTACTAGATTTACTAGCCTGCGCAAATTTGCGTAAATTCCCCCCGACCTTAACACCTCTTGGCACCCCGCTGAGATTTTCACAGGTCTTCAGCTCCATTGTTCTCCTGCTTTTGTTGTGCAAACACACCCTCCCCCAACCCCTAACCATGAGAGATTCAGGTCTTTCCTTCCCTGTGTCAGGAATAGAAATATTGTCCTGCTATTAGTTGCTGCTATTTTTATAATCATCATTAACATTTCAGTATTAATAGTGAGGTTGCAGTTAGATGCATTCAGATGTTCAAATATATGGTTATAGCCTTTATTACAGGTCCAAAGAAGAACCATTTTAAATGGTTCTGTTGAATCTATAATTTAAATGTTATTAATGCTTTTATGATCTCTGTGTAGAGGGCAGAGACAGGAAAATACTCTCTGTGCCAAAATGAGACAGGAAACAAAACGCGCGTCTGCAGAGCATGTTTTGCAGAAGTGAAACTGAAGCCAGAAGTTTAAGTGCAAGGGTGTTTAGTATGCATTTATTATGGATTAAGCCTTAAGCAGTTGTGGTAGATTGAAACAGTTGTTTATATATTTCACATATAAGTCAAGATCATTACACACAGGATGGCCTTAGCCTGGTTGGTTGCTTAAGTTGAGGTCAACTAAGGTTCAGAAAGCAGATGCAAACTCTGCACGTACACACAGACAAATAGTGAGAGGTCATGACACGTGCGTAGCATACACTGCAGACACATACACACAGAAATGCAGAAGTGTGCCGACGCGTGCTTAGAGGAAGTGCACCAGACGAGCGACAGCGAAGAGGGAAGCACCGACCGAAAGACAATGTTTTTAGAGCAATGTTAAAGGTCAGGGAACATTTTGTGGTTTGGATTGACGTAAGCTGTACTATTGTCTATTTTTGTAAAAGAGGGGGCTTTGTTATTGTACCCATATAAAACCTTGTCTCATGATTGTAAGTTCAGTTCAACACTGATTGGGTTGTTGAACTCACACATGTGTTCATTAAAATGCCGTCTAAATTGCACATGCCTGGATCTGTGGTTTTATGGATTCTTCTCTCAATATTGAACCCTAACATTTGGGGGCTCGTTCCGGTGAAGAGAGGAATTAATTTTGGTGTAGATGGAGAGATCCAGGGTCTGTGGTGATTGGATGGGCAGATAGGAGTCAGTGGTCTGAAGTGAGTGGACATAAGCCGGCTTAAACAAAAGGTAAGGCACATACCTGTTGAATTTTCCAAAATGTGCCAGATTGGACATGAGAAATTAAAGTCTACTCACTGAAAATTACTGGGGAAAGTCTGTTTTGATTTTGGTGATAATGGAAGTAATAAAATACAGTACTGAGAAAGTTAAAAGCGGTTGGAGCCGCTGAGAGAATTAAGAACGGTTGGAGCCGTTGAGAGAATTAAAGCAGTGGGAGCTGCTAATTTAGTGTGCTAGGGAATTTGGTTGTTTTGAGGGTTGGAGCCCTATGGGTCATGGACTCTATTTTGTGATGGTCATTTTGTGGGTTGGAGCCCCTATGTCCACAAGGATAGGTCTGCCTGATTCTTACTCCTGGGTGGGAGTGTAGATTGTTGGTTCAAATTATTCTAAATCTTTGTAGAACGACAGCGCGCCTGTTAAGAAGCGCATAGCCCGGACGCTGCGATCCCTCCTCGATGCGGACGCCGCATTGTTGACCTATCGGCGAGTAGGGTTAGCTCGGTTTGGCTTGACCGTGGGGTACAGGGCATCCTGAGATAAGCCAGTGGTTGGACCACTTTACCGCTTTGGAACGGTATCTGCGCTTTTTGGCTACCTGTAAATTAAGTTAGGGCTAGAAATGTGGACGGAACGGTTGGAGCTGGTCCGGTGAATTGAGCAAAAAAGTCTAGGACTTATCGGTTGTAAGAGTTTGGTTCGCATTGCCGGCAATAAGTCGGACTTGTTTCCGGTGGGTGATGGGCTCCGCCAGGGCTGCCCTTTATCACCGATTCTGTTCATAATTTTTTATGGACAGGATTTCTAGGCGCAGCCAAGTGGCGGAGGGCTTCCACTTCGGTGGCCTCAGAATCTCATCTCTGCTTTTTGCGGATGATGTGGTTCTGATGGCTTCATCGGTGGGGGCCTCCAGCTCGCACTGGAACGGTTCGCAGCCGAGTGTGAAGCAGCAGGAATGAGGATCAGCACCTCCAAATCTGAGGCCATGGTTCTCAGCCGGAAAAGGGTGGAGTGCCCACTCCGGTCGGGGATGAGTTCCTGCCCCAAGTGGAGGAGTTCAAGTATCTCGGGGTCTTGTTCGCGAGTGATGGGAGAAGGGAGCCGGAGATCGACAGACGGATTGGTGCTGCGGCTGCAGTGATGCGGACGCTGCGCGCCGGTCCGTCGTGGTGAAGAGGGAGCTGAGTGTAAAAGCGAAGCTCTCAATTTACCGGTCGATCTACGTCCCGACCTCACCTATGGCCACGAGCTGTGGGTAGTGACCGAAAGAACGAGATCGCGGATACAAGCGGCAGAAATGAGCTTCCTCCGAAGGGTGGCTGGCCTCTCCCTTAGAGATAGGGTGAGAAGTTCGGCCATCCGGGAGGGGCTCAGAGTAGAGCCGCTGCTCCTCCACATCGAAAGGAGCCAGTTGAGGTGGTTCGGGCATCTGACAAGGATGCCCCTGGGCGCCTCCTGGGTGAGGTGTTCGGCATGTCCCACCGGGAGGAGGCCCGGGCAGACCCAGGACGCGCTGGAGAGATTATATCTCTCGGCTGGCCTGGGAACGCCTTGGTGTTCCCCGGATGAGCTGGAGGAGGTGGCTGGGGAGAGGGAGGTCTGGGCTTCTCTGCTTAGGCTGCTGCCCCCGCGACCCGACTTCGGATAAAGCGGATGAGGATGGATGGATGGATGGACTTATCGGTTGGAGCCGTTACGTAAATTTATCAAAATTATATAGGTGTTAAGAGGCCTGAAATCTGTGCAGTTGTAATTAAAGACGTCTGTAATATAAAATATGAGATCTATGAGTAGGATCAGTCTCTGTGTTAGTCATGCACAGCCGGATGTGCACTGATTGTGTGTGTAAATGCAAATGAGCAGCAGTGACGCCAGAGAGAGGGTGGTTTCAGTTTTCGAGAGGACTGAGCTTTTTGCTAAATGCCTGTATATAAGAGGTTGGTTTTGCTTATTATGAGAGTGTAAATACAGTGTGAATATATTAGTGTGGATGATTAGAAAATGACTGAATTTTGATAGATGTATATTTCGTGAGCCATAAATGTTGGTGTGTTTTATTTTTCAGTTATGTGTGTGTGGGGAGAAGCTGCGAGACGATGAGAGGTTTCAGTTTTCTTTTTCTTTTTCTTTTGACTTGCTCTTTCTGATCATGGAAGGCATGTCCAAAATACTCGTATGAAAGCGTATTTTGTGTGATTTTAACTGTGTGAATGCTGTCAGTATTTGATTGGAGTGACTCTGCATGATTTGTCTGAGTGAGTGGAAAATGGCAGTTTGAGAGAGAAAAGGCAGTGTGTGAGACGATTACTGAATGACTAAAGAGGTTAGAACTTTTAAAGGTGTGTATGGAATAAAGGAGTGTGAAATATATTTCTTGTGTGAGGAAAAGTAGGATGTTTTAAAGTTTGAAAGTGCTTTTAATTCAAGAAATCCATGAGAGATGTTATGACAGGTTGAGTGTATTTTTCCGATTGAAAATACATAAGTATATGTACTTGGGAAACCCAGTTAAGAGATTATTGGGTGACTGATGCTATAAAACTGACCTAAAGAATGGTCCTGTCCGTGGAGAAGTGTTAGTTGTCCTGATGTTTGGAAGAGCTCTATTTAAAAGTGTGTGTGAGAGGAAGGTGTGTGTGACTGATGATGTCAGGGGAGCACCCAGAGAAATAGACAGAGTTAAATTCTAAGAAGATGAAGCGGATGCATGTTTTAAGAAAAAGTAATAAAGTAATAAAATTATATTAATTACAGGTTTTAGAAAAGAGACAGACTGAGAGGAATAAATACAGGAACTAACAATTACATTAATGAATTGAAAATGCACATACACAAACTGTTACATGTGAAATTATTGTTGGAAAGTTTAATAAAGAAAGCAGTTTACACTCCTTTAATTTCCAGAACCAGTGTGTCCCCTAGGTCTGATAACACCCTTGCCCAGTTGGCTCCTGTAGTAGGCGGGCATGGAAGGCTGGACAGCCCATGACGGGTAAGATCCCACCTTGAAACCCTGGGACAACCTAAGGCAAGGCGCAGTCACGATTGCTCGAACCTAAGTCCCGGAGTGACCTTGGAGTCACTGGAGGAGACGGGATTTAACAGGTAAGGCCACTGGGCACAGACGAAGGGGAAATGTCATTCACAATGACCAGTGATGAGCCAAAGAGAGAAAACACACCCTGTCAAAAGGAGTTTGAAACACTGCAAAAGAAACATTTACAAGATCACAAAGATCATAAAGAGACATTTATAAGAATCACACATACAAACAGAAAAGGCACTAACCTTACAGAGATAAGCTCATGAAGAGTAATGCATAGATAGTGATTAAAACTTGGCAAAGAACACAAACATATGTAATTAAATCAGCCTGCTAATTACATGAGTGTTAAAATGGTGTGAATGTTGGAGAAAATACACTTAAAACACACTTGGATAAAATAGAGTTGTGGAATAACTCAAACGAAGCTGTATGACAAGGGAGTGAGTTATGGAAAAAAAACAAAAACAAAAGAGGAGTGATTACTTAGGAGTGCTCTTGCACTGATTGATCAAAGTAAGTGATTAGTATAGAAAGAAAATGAAAATAATTCAATAACGTGATAAAGTTTAAACATGTATTCCTCTTGTTAAGTTGGCTGTTGAGCTGTGGGTTTATGCAAATTAGCTGGAGTGAGTGAGTGACAAAGACACTTCCTGTGTGCGTGTGTGTCGGAGGCTTTCGGTTCAGTTCAAGAGAGAGCAGTGGCTGTTGAAGAGTATTGGGAGAAATATATAATGGTAAAGTATCAGGATATTTGATTACGGTGGTCAGGTCTGTTCAGAGGGGCAGATTTGGACAGGAAATTTATAATTTAAGGATGATACGTTGTTGAAATTGGTTTTATCTTGTGCTGAATGAAAACGGTCTTTGATCTTTTGACGAGGTTTTCGTGTGTTGAATGGGTGAAATTTAAGATTGTTTCAGATTTTTGAGGCTGTTGTTTTATTTCCAGAGAGGGTGTTTAATTAAGACATGGATATGTCTGAGAGGGGCCCCAAAAATTTTTGTAGTAGTGCACTCAGGAAAAAACCTGTCAGGTGATTTTGTTTGGTACTTTGATGAGCTAATAATCAGCTCTCTTTTTCATTTTTGTTCTAAGCAGGCCTGGAAGAGAGTGAACGGACGGCGCTGACAAAATTACCAAGTACGAAAAATCAGGTGGGCTTTACAGAATTATAATTGATTACAATCAGAGACTGATTGGCGGCAAGTCTCTGTCTAAAAATGGATTGTATCGATTCAATCCAGTCAAAAGTATAGAGAACTATTTTCCTAAACAGGAAAACGAAATAAAACGAATGATAGAGCTCATTTTGCTGATGTGGAGCATCTGATGACGTCTTGCAGGAGGCTGCAGATCAGCAAAAATATCATGTGTGAATGCATGTGAGTGAATGTGAGTGACTGGACTAAGGTGGGAATGAATAAATGTGGACAAATTTACCATGTGAGGAAAAGAAAGAGGATGCTTTGTTTTGCTTTTGCCATAGGCAGGACAAGTGGGAGACTTAAATCTGGGGAGGCTGATTTTGGGATGCTGATGTTTGCTTTGAGAAAATTTCTTTTACGGGGTTAGATTATGGGATTACATTATATTGTTGGGAGAATGCTAAATGCTAAAAGGGAAACATTGTTTGATGAGATTCAAGTTACCATTAACTGAGGTAACTCAGGATTAATAACTGTTCTGTTCAAGTTTATTTTTTGTTATGACATAGACGGGATCATAAAGGGAGAGTTGAGTATGAAATGTAAACTACAGGTTTTGTTTTCAGGAAATTCCAAGGATCCAGACCTTGCATGGAGCAACGACTGGAAGGAGATTTGACATGATGATTAAATTGATTTTGTTCCTTAAACACAGGTTTTCAGGGCTGGAGCAAAACACCGGAGAGGAGAATTGCTGAGCTGTTCTGAGAAATGAAATGACTAACTTTTTTTTTCCTTTTGATTTGTTAAGCTTGGGTGGAGCATGTTGAGTTTTTTGCCAACATGAGTTTTGTCAAAAAGAGAGGGGTTTAAGATTTAATTTGTTTAATTTGAAAGGGTTTTACTAGGATTTTATAATGATTGGGGTTGTTTGATAATCTAGATATAGTAAAACTGAGGCGGAGATTGTTAATTCTAAAGAAAGGAGTAAAATGAACTGAATTCTGTTTAGAAGATAAATTGCTGGGGTTAAAAAGAAGTTGTACACCAAATTTAAAGGGGAAACTGTGGGAATAAAGGATATGCTTTGGGGAAAATAGTGAAGATTTTATGAGTAGAAAATGTGGGATTTCTTTTTGATTTTTAGGATAAGTTGTAACAGTGACATAATGCTAGAATGTTGTTATAAGGTAGGCTTTAGGGTAGAGGAGAGCTTTTTATGAGGATGTTAAAAGTCTCGCTGACTCAAATGAATAATATTGGAGATTATATATGTAGAAATGATTTTTCATACACATTGCATTTTGGTGCCTTTAACGGAGTTGTGGCTCAGAGAGTCGTCTCTTGAGGGTCATAAACTTTTGGTTAACGTTATGATTAGCCAATCTACTGTGAGAATGACCTGAGTTTTGAAGGATTGCACACGCTTACAGACATACAGAGTTCATCAACACACAGGACAGTATTGATTTGAGGCCTAGGGCCTGAAATTCCTTTAGCTTTTAACTGAATTTGAGTTGGCCCAATAACAAATGACAGAAAGAGGAACTGAATAGGAGTTTTGCTTGTAACTAAACTGAGTGACATATAAAATATTGAGATAACAGATGCAGCTCTAACTTAGTCCTCTTATATAAAAAGCAGTTACAGAATACAGAAATACAGAAAACAGAAGCAAAGGGAGAAAGCTTATCTATGTTGGTTAAGTCTGATAAAGTTTAAGTTAGAAGGAGTCATTACATTAAAAGCAGCAAAATGAAATAAAATGATATATTCAAACAGGTTATTACCCAGAAAATGGGAGTTCAAAATACTGTTAGAGTTCAGTTTTAGCTATGATGAAGTTTATCTAGGAGCAATTAACTATGTGCTTACACTTAGTGATTAAAGTGGTCGTTTTTTCTTTGATCCTTTTAGTAGAATAAGCCGTTATAATGATTTTATGATGATTTTGCTGGTGAGAGGTGACTTTAGATGAGAGGCACTTGCAGCAGCAGGGACAGTTTTGTGCACAGGATGTTGATGATCAGATAAGGAAAAACAGGAAACGTATGACAGCAGTGCTGTAAGACTGTTAGAAAGCTGTAGATTGAGATGAGTGATGTTTAAGATTATATAGGAATAAAAGTCAAAACCAAATACGAAATTAGGTTCATGTTTTGAGAACAATCGAGGAACAGAGTAACTTAGAGCATAGTAGGGAGAAAGTGTTTTGTTTCCTTTGCAGGTGGCCAGATTTCCACTAGAGTGGGACCCAGAAGAGGAGCAGAGACCACTTAAGCATGAAGTGTTCTCAAGTGGGAGCGGGCATTTTATAACTAAGACCACCTAGAGGACATGAGGTTGTCTGATTTGTTAAGTCACAGGATGCCAAGAGAGGGTCAGAGCTAAGAACAGTGATCCTAAATGTCCATGATGTCTGGGATGGACAGGGGAGCAGCTGAATGGGCCAAGGAGTGACCCAACACACAGTATGGTGACCTCTTGTGGTCAAGAGGTCAAGAGTGGGAGTGTCAGGAATAGAAATATTGTCCTGCTATTAGTTGCTGCTATTTTTATAATCATCCTTAACATTTCAGTATTAATAGTGAGGTTGCAGTTAGATGCATTCAGATGTTCAAATATATGGTTATAGCCTTTATTACAGGTCCAAAGAAGAACCATTTTAAATGGTTCTGTTGAATCTATAATTTAAATGTTATTAATGCTTTTATGATCTCTGTGTAGAGGGCAGAGACAGGAAAATACTCTCTGTGCCAAAATGAGACAGGAAACAAAACGCGTCTGCAGAGCATGTTTTGCAGAAGTGAAACTGAAGCCAGAAGTTTAAGTGCAAGGGTGTTTAGTATGCATTTATTGCGGATTAAGCCTTAAGCAGTTGTGGTAGATTGAAACAGTTGTTTATATATTTCACATATAAGTCAAGATCATTACACACAGGATGGCCTTAGCCTGGTTGGTTGCTTAAGTTGAGGTCAACTAAGGTTCAGAAAGCAGATGCAAACTCTGCACGTACACACAGACAAATAGTGAGAGGTCATGACACGTCACGTAGCATACACTGCAGACACATACACACAGAAATGCAGAAGTGTGCCGGCGTACTTAGAGGAAGTGCACCAGACGAGCGACAGCGAAGAGGGGAAGCACCGACCAAGACAATGTTTTTTAGAGCAATGTTAAAGGTCAGGGAACATTTTGTGGTTTGGATTGACGTAAGCTGTACTATTGTCTATTTTTGTAAAGAGGGGGCTTTGTTATTGTACCCATATAAAACCTTGTCTCATGATTGTAAGTTCAGTTCAACACTGATTGGGTTGTTGAACTCACACATGTGTTCATTAAAATGCCGTCTAAATTGCACACGCCTGGATCTGTGGTTTTTATGGATTCTTCTCTCAATATTGAACCCTAACACCTGCAAGGCTACTTTCCTTCCTTACCTGCAGCGTACTATACACCATGGTATTTTCTATGTGCAATATTTCTTATATGCAATATTAGTTCTTGTCAATCCTTGTCACTACTTTGGATGCCTGGCCATAAACATATATACACAAAGTTGTACATATATTTATATAGCCACACCTTATATAATATGCATAAAGTCTAGTTATACACACAGACACATCTATATCATATATATATATATATATATATATATATATATATATATATATATATATATATATATACACATACACACACACACACACACACACACACACACACACACACACACACACACACACACACACACACACATAGATAGATAGATGTGTGTGTATACGTACACCAATATTTTTGAATACTCGTGTCCATATATATGTTTCCAGATTGTTTGTATAGTGCACTTTCTATACCGTGCTCTGTCCACTTTTTTTGCAATGACAATGCAGATTTTCCACTTGTGGGACAAATAAATGCAGATTTGCTGTGTGTGTGTGTGTGTGTGTGTGTTTGTGCAACATTGGCATTTGTTTACTCAGATCCAAGGCAGGCCAAACCTCTGTGTTACAACCTACATAAAAAAGACACACATTCACAATATATGGGTACACAAGTCTGTTTTATTTCAGTGTTTCAAACTTTACAGCGTTTGCAGACCCAGTGTCCATCATCCCTGCATTTGGCACAGGTGAATTTCTGACATGTTGCACAGGTAAACCTGATGCGATTCCTGTTGCAGCTCTCTTGCACCTGGCACTGCGTTGGCTTTACAGTCCCCGGCACAGCAGCTGCAGCAGCCTGCCTCTGTGCTAATATTTCCTTGTGCTGCATGAATCGGCAACGAAGTTGCTGAGCTAGAAGACTCAGAAACAATCTTCTTTTGCCTGTCCACCCTGTACATGCCTTGTACAAAATGTAGGCATTCACTGCTGCCAGGTCCAGCATATTGTAGAAAACCGCTACTGGCCACCTGCGTGTTGCTGATCTAACGGAATACATCCGTGCCATTTGGTCCAACACGTCTACACCACACTGTAAAAGCAGAGAGAGAGAGTCATGAGTATATGCTTTTTTCTATAGGCCTGTATAGCACACATCAGAAAACATTGTTGCACTGGTGTAAAATTGTACACACATTCACATACCTTCATGTGGTTATAGTCTGTTATCGTGTTGGGTTTCCTCTTTCTGCCATCACCGATCGTCACGTCTTGGTGCATGGAACTTAGAACACACACAGTCTTGTTTTTTTTTTTTAGGTGCATAAATTGTCAAGGAGACACTGCCACTTCTAAGCACTGAAGTGGAGAATACCTCTCGCTTTGCAGTATCTTTTGCAAGTTGAGGAAGTTCACGCCGGACTTTATTCACCGTGCCCAGTAACGTTGTTTTGCGCTGCAGCAGTCTGTGCGACAGTGACAGTGAAGTAAAGAAATTGTCCGTTGTGACGTTTCTCCCATCATCCAAAAACGGCTCCATCAGTTTCATGACCACGTTCTCTGCCAGCCTCTCTCCCTTCTGACGACTGGGGTCCTTTCCCAAGTAAGGAGATGCACTGCAGACATATTTGGTGTCCAAATCCGTGGCCATCCAGAACTTGATCCCAAATTTGTCTGGCTTGGTTGCAATATACTGTGTGAATGGACAACGAACCTTGGTAGGGAACAGCTGTTCCCTACCAAGCATTTCTTGCAGCTGGCAACAATGGTCATGCATTCAGTATAGCTGTGACTTCCGCAAGAAATGTGGTCAAAATCTCATGAGTAAGTTGAAGCATTTCTACGAGGCATTTCTGAAAGTTGTAACACAGAGGTTTGGCCTGCCTTGGATCTGAGCAACTCTGAGTGAGCAAATGCAAATGTGCCAGGCCTCAAGGATAATGGGTGATTTGCACAACAAAAGCTGTAGGAGAAACAAGCTGATGACCTGTGAAAATCTCAGCAGGGGTGCTTAACACCTCGGGACTTGCACCAGAAAATAAAAAAGCCAGTAATTCTAGGGGGTGTTGGGTTTAGGGAAGTTACGCAAATTTGCGCAGGATAGTAAACCTAGTGTTTTAAACACTCACCCATATCAGGAAGAACTAGGTCACACACACATCATCATCCTTATGTAAAAGCACAGACAATGCTAAACAGACTTTCACTCAAAAATAACGCACAAGAAGAAATAGGTCATGATCCCATTGGGACCGACCTCTGGGGAGACACAGTCGACCCGCCAGCCACTGGGATCTACCCATTGGTAGCAGTGGCTAACCCTAGATTTGGCCTAATAATTGGGCCAGAAGGACAGGAAGAGCAAGATGACCGCCCAAGCATACATGTTTTTCGTCCGTGGTCACAAACGGACAGACAAAATGTCCTGAAAGACGTTCCTCCACTGAATGAAGGTTTTATACCATGGAGGGATGCTGTAGAACTGATCAGGAGGCAATGGTATTTAAACGGTCATGAAATGCTTCAAGTAATGCAAGATTTATTAGGTTTAAAGATGGGAACAGTTAGAGGAGATTATACTGGCTCAAACGCCGGGGGTGTAGCATATGCACCAGGAAGCACCGACCTAATCAATGACCTAACAAATTTATATGAGAGAATTAGAGTACGGTTGGCCCCGAGGGCTGACTATGGAAAAATAGGAGAGGTAAAGCAAAAAGAAGCCGAAACAGCTTCTGATTTTCTGGACCGGCTATGCCTGGTTTTTAGACAGCATTCAGGCCTAGATTATGAAGAAGCCCCAGAGAGACCATATCAACAGCACTTAAAGAACGCATTCTTAAACGGTCTCCTTCCCCCAGTTAGAGCCCATGTTGAAAAACACTGGGTAACAATGAACACCGGTAACCTACCAGATGCTCTGCAGTATGCAGAACATGCAACCCGAGTGCTAAAAAAGAAAGAGAACGGAGGTGTTTTCACTGTGGATCCTGAAACAGGATTCATAGCATTTGCTGGTGGATACAGAGGACAGAGACAAGGACAGCAGAAAGGAAAGGGAAAGAAAAGTGGTGGTTATAAGGGTTATAAGGGAGACAGGGGACAAAGGGGTGAGAGAGACAATCGCTGTTATATTTGCGGAAAAGACGGACATTTTGCAAGGGACTGTAGGCACAAAAAGGAGGATGACTCAGGAGAGGGTCAGAGTAAGTGACTAGAACAGGAAACAAAAGAGGGAAACAGAAATTTTCAACATAGAACAGTTGCTCCTAGGTTCTGAACACAAACCTACAGTAACAATCCATGTGAATGGCCGACCCATGACCATGTTATGTGACACTGGAGCATGTAAAACCGTGCTAAATCAAAAGCCCAAAAATTTAAAATACTCAAGTGACACCCTGATAGTTAAATCTGCATCAGGCCACACCAGTGTTAAATCACTAACAGAAGAACTGTTGCTAGTACACAAAAAGAGCGGCAGAAGTTGTAAAAACCAATGTATATATGACCCATCCTGCCCTATCAACCTGTTAGGGAGAGATGCCTTAGAGCACAGGTGTCGAACTCCAGGCCTCGAGGGCCGGTGTCCTGCAGGTTTTAGATGTGTTCTTGAGCCAACACGGCTGATTTAAATGGCCAAATTACCTCATCAACATGTCTTGAAGTTCTCCAGACGCCTGGTAATGAACTAATCATTTGATTCAGGTGTGTTGACCCAGGGTGAGATCTAAAACCTGCAGGACACCGGCCCTCGAGGCCTGGAGTTCGACACCCCTGCCTTAGAGAAACTAAAGAGCGGTGTAGTGCCAGGGCTAGAAGGCATGTACGCTAAACTAATGTTACATGAAGAGCAAAGTCCTGAGGCCCGTCAGCTTAATGTGTGTAAGGGACAGGGAGAACCCCATTATTATTGGACACTAGACCTGCCTCCATTAGAACCCTTGCAGCGTATAGCAAGTCGCTACTTGCCAACCCATTCAAGAAAGCTAGACTTTGCTGAGTACCACAACACCTTAAGGTTCAAACAAAGCCCAGGTCATGACCCCATATATGACCAACAAGTGCACAGACTAGGACCACAGAAACTCACACTGCAACATGTCTACATTACCCAAAGCAGTAACGCAGTGTGCTCTGTAATACAGCCAGGAAAGGTACAAGAGCTAAACAGGATGCCAAAACCACATGTGTCAGTAGCACGCAATGACAACACGGACTGGAAAGACTTAGGCCACATCCTCACTCAGGTTGAAAGGGACAGATATGAGAAAACTGAAGAAACACATGAAGGGTGGCTTCAGGGCCGTAGAACAGGATGTATGAGGTACACATTAGTAGAAAAGAGGAAATTGCTTTACTGCTACAATATATTAGATAACATATTAATCAGCATTAATATTATCTCGTATAGCTTTGAGCGGGTCAGGTGACAGTTAATACACGAACACCAGAGTAATCATTTAACACGCTGACACCATATTAATCCTTATTACAGGTGCAGCCTAACCACTTTCAGCATTATTATGTCTTTATACACACATTGCAGTCCTGTGCTCATAAGGAGTTGAAGCTTTCCCAGGTAATTAAAGGTCTCAAGCTTCATTCAGCGTGACTGTCTGGGTGACACATTGGTTAAAAAGCCGGGAGCTTAGGAAAGATTGCACACATGCTTACAAAACACACATATAACCTAGAACTAGATTTAAGCATAGGCCTGAATGTACTGAGCAAACATGTTGCACGGGAGCTTTCTTGACAACAGGTGACGCGTGGAGAGGACCAGCCCCTGGAGACTGCAGAGGCCCGGGTCCATTGCCTTTTTTGGAAGAAGATGCCAAAAAGAGGAACCTCTGTGTTGCACTTTATGCTTAAAATACATGAATGTTCTGTACATGCAAATTATGTGCTTGTAAACGCAAGAAGGGGCGTCATAATACCCTGATGCTATAAAAGCAGTCTGAAGTATAATTTTGGTGAAGACCCTTGCTGACATGTGCAGTGACTGTCTTCCCGCGCGAAAGCTTCAATAAAAAGATTGCTTTGACCCAAATCTTCTGGACTGTCTTGCCTTTGTACTCTCCACCAATTCTGAACCCATAACAATTGGTGCATTGGCCGCGGTTGGAAGGGAGAGGCGGTGTTGGCATTGTGGACGTCCAAGAGGGTCGCATAGACGGGATCCGGTTATCGAAGTGAGTGGACAAACGGGCAGCCCATCTCAAAAGGTAGGCACTACCTGTTGAATTATTCCGAAGTGTGCCGAATTGGATGTTTAAATTAATGTCTACTCATTAGATTACTGGTGAATGTTTGTGTTATGATCATTTAAGAAGTTGACATTCTGGGTAGGATATGCATATGGAGCAGTACTGAATATAAGAGTCAAAGGATTAAGAGAAGTTACAAATGGGTGTGAAGAAGAAATAACTGTAAAGGAAAAGTGAATTAAGACAAGTTAATGCGTTTATAGTGATATGGAGCATTTAGCATAATAGGTAATTGGTGAAGTTTGTGACATTGAAGTCTCAATTGAATATAAAGCCGGGCTTGGACACCGATATGGTGGGTTTGTGATTTTCGAGGTGTCTGCAAAATAATTAAATTGTAGAGAACGGGACTCTGGGAGTCTAACAAGTGCATTGTTCGGAGGTGACGCTCCCAATTTCCTGGTGACGACCAGGATCTTCCGTTAGACGGGATAGTTCGATTGGCAATCGTGGACAACTGAGGACGGTCCAAAATAGCTACTGACTGGGTCAGTTTGCCGTCCGGGCGGTGGTTTGCACTTTTTGGTCAGTAGAAACCGGGTTTCGGGCGTTTAACTTTTAACTTAACACTTAGGAGAAGCCTGGGAGGTGGAGTGTCCGCGTAACAGGACTTTTCGGGTTGAGTGGATTGACGCTTTTAAATTGTGTAGGGTTTTAGGTATTTGACCACGGCCCGGGGCCGAGACTGGTTACAATTGATTACAAAAAACTCAGGGAGTTTGTCGGTCGGACTGTTATGGTAAATTCTTTCTAAATTTGGTAGGTTGTTCGCTTTCAGGCCTTGTATATATATTTTTCTTTGTGAGACGTCGTTCGGATATAATTTGATACTCTGTATAGGCTGTGTATGGTTCTGACTGAGACGAAATAAGGAAGTTCAGTTTCAGAGTGTGTCTGTGTCTATGTAAATGAGGTGCCTGTGACTGATTTAGACTGACATTTCTTGTTTACTAATGAGTGACTAATGACTGACTGCAGAGCCTGGGTTAAGCAAGACGTGTGTTGGGGTTATCAGGGAAGATTCGCTTTGATTTGCACTTTGTTACAAATGATGAATGATCTATGATGTGTGTTTTGCTTTACACATCCCTGAATGCTGTAATACTTGCTGAAATTCATATGACTTGCGTTTTTGATTGTCTGTACTGACACTCTTTTAATATTGTGTAAAAGCTTCTGTACATACACATGTCGGATTCGGGATATTGTTTACTTCAATACACACGGGCAGGGGAGTTTTATGTCGTAACCTGTCGATGTCGCGTTGTGGTTTCGGGGATTCCATATGGCTTTTCAGTAACTGCCGTAACAGGGTCATCAGAGGAAACTTGGGTTGATTTTGCATGTAGTAGTCTTGTTATCTTTCGGGCCTTGACATTATACTGTAGACAGCATAGAAATTTAAACCCCACGGACGCCGAACAGGACTTTTCGGCCTTTTGTGGAATTGCTTTCAGGGATTTTGATATTCTGTTCGAGTGGAGAGGATAAGTGGCTGTCTCATTTGCTCGTATGTTCGATAACGGCTCTTGTGTGGTTGAGTGTACCAGGACAGGAGACGTTGCCAACGTCACTTGTCGCTGTAACGCTGAGTTTTCTAACATTGAGTATGGCTTCACAGTAACTGCGGTAGTAAGGCGTTCACCACAACTGTTATTAGACTTTACCGCTCGTAGTCTTATTATATTTCGGGTGCTGGATTTATACTGTCATCCCGACAGAGGTCCCACTCCCGCTGACGCCGAACGGGACTTTCCCGCCTTTTGTGCTTCTGCCTTTCGGGGTTTTGATATTGACTTTCAGTGGACCGGATAGATTGCATTGTATTTCGGCTTGTTTTTGCTCGAGACAACTTTGTTTTTTAAATACACTCATGTGCAATGACCTGTAGATTTGATGGCTGAAAGACACTATACAGTTTTGGGGGAAGGGCGCAGGGATGTCACCGGCTTTACTTTCAGTCTTGTGTTGACTCCAGTAACGGACGGTCAAACATGGTGGGTGGAAACAGAGGTGCGTGTTTGCTGTGAAGTAGGGCTCACCGAGCGTGACTACACTATAATCGTGAACTTGACTGAAACAGAATTCCCCCTGTTATTACATGAGTGTTTGCGCTTGGTAACCACACTACGTGAGATTGTGGAAGAAAATAGTGAGGAGGCCGCAGACCTGTAAACTGATAAACATTTTCTCTTATACATTTGTGCTACATTTCCCATTTCCTGTTTTGTACTTTATTGTATTTGCCTTTGGTGTGCCACATAGCTGTGGTGCGCATATATAAATTTGATCTTGTGTTTCAACTGCTACAATCTTACTGCATGAAGCGCACACATCAACGCAATGACATGTTGACTTTTGGGCACTGCAGAATACAAATTACTCCCCTGGGAGAGGGCCAGTTCAGAGCCGGTCGTGTGTTTCGTGGAGAACGGGCGGACGCACCAGATGACCCAATTGAGATCGAATTCGCCACCACTATCACAGACTCACAGATAGCATGGTGGTTGACCACGACCTTTGCATTATTTAGTACAATGGTAGACCTGTGCGAGGAGGTCGACCCTGTACAATGGGCCTCTTCGGAAGAGGGGAGTGGGGAAGACATTTAGGAATGTTCATGTTGTGTTACAATGGCTATGCATTTGGGGTTACTTTAAACATGGTTGTTTTGTTGCTTTATACAGTTCAGTTTGACTGTTAGGTAGTGGTGGATATTAGATGACATTTGCTGAAGACATGCTTGGTCCCTGGAGGGCTAGGGTGTGGTTCCTGTTTGCTCACTAAAGCGTGACAGGCAGCAGCTCTGTTTCCTGACAGGCACACGAGGGTCCCTTGAGGGCTGTAAAGGTTTTGTGAATATTGTTAAACATGTAACTAGAGGCAAGACACTAAAATAAGAAGTTATTAAGTTTATTGGTGGGGATCATTTTCAGGTTTATGTCATTGACGGGATCTGGGTTGTTGCTCAGGGGTTGACTGAGCAGATAATATCGTGTGGTGAGGCCTGAGTTCACTGTTCTCTGTGTCACCAAGCAGAATTAAAAAAGGGGAAGTGACTGTTAGAGCGGAGAGACGAGCTCTGAGGCGGAAAAGGGAAGTGCCGGAGGGTGACGGGCAGGAAGGAGCCGACAGCAGCCATTTTGAAGAGGTACGTGCTGTCTTGCAGGAAATCACAAGATGGCGGACAGCTCGGCCAACGGACAGAGACGTTACAAGGCATTGAAGGATCAGGTAGAGGAGCTGAAAAAGGCCATAAGGATGGCCTGTACAGGTACGTCTAAGGCAGCCGAAAAAGAGTGCCGGGCCATGGAAGCAGAGGTAAGCAAAATTTTTGACTTACAACACAAAGGGACAGATGAAAGGACAGCTCTGGAGGTTGTGCTTAGAACAGAGGGAGAGAGATGTGAGAAGAAACTAAAAAACTTACAGGAGGAATCAGGAGGCCGCTCAGTTAACCGGAAAACAAAAAAGGAAATGACTGCTTTGAAGGCAATGCATGGCAACTGCTGCAAGTGGATGATGATGTGCAATGCAGTATCATCCTGGATGAAAGACAAAGTGGAACAGCCTGAGCCAGCAAAGGAAGAGGACACGGTGAGTATGATGAAATTACTGCAGAAATTACAGGAAGACAATGAAAAGCTGGAGGACAAAATGGCAAAACTCACGTTGAAGGAGAAGAAGTAAATAACCCTCACACACCAGCAATATACCCGTGGATCCCACAACTTCCCAGCGCCCGCCACAGCTGGGTGAGGCGGGACTCCTCCCCTTATGTGATGCCAGTGATGTCCTTAGACGGAGGACAGGTGCAGGGCCCTGATGGACAGACGGGCATTGTGATAGGAGGACTCGTAAATGTCGAGTACCCAGGCACGACCAGGCCAACCCAACATGCAGAAATGACGGTGGTGGAACCACACAACAGGGAGAATGCAGGGACGCAGACGGCCTGTGCCACGGGTCACGGTTTGGCATCGTGTAGCCGGGCCTGGACGACGCCAGACTCACTAGGAGAAGCAGCAGGGTCGGGGTGCCTCACACGAGCTTCACCTGCTGTTCGGACTGAAGAGGTGTCCTCGCAGGATGAGGAAGACGGAAGGTCAGAATTGGTCGAGCCGCCGAACCAGGAAAGACAGACACACCACCAAGCAAGCAAGCAGATTACTAACAGGCAGAATAGGTGGGATGGGCAGGTTTATGGGCAAATGCACGAGGACCGAGACGCTCTACTGGCAGTAGTAGAAACGCTGACCGTTGTAAAGCAGAAAGCCCTGAAGGAACTCATGGAACAGGAACTAAAGCCCCTGAAGACTTCATCCAGAGGGCATAAGCCCCCGAAGACAATTGTGGAGGTGGACATGGAAGAGGGCAAGACTTCATCGGAAGATGACATGGATGAAGAAGGGAGGAAATTAAGGGAAAAGACGGCTGTGACCCGGACAAAAACTTGAACTTGCGTGGTAGAACGGTGCACAGACATCCAACTAAAAACTGAAGTCCGACGCCAGAGCGGAGCGCAAATCAGTGTTTGACGCCCCAATGACCAAGGGGAAGACCAGCAAGAGCAGGGAAGCGGACGCTGAGGATGCAGTTGAGAGAGCAGGCTGGAGCTTGCCGCTAATAGTGGGCCCCAAGCATGAACCGATCTACCGGGCATACAAGGTAAGGGATCTGGAAGCACTGGCCAGACAACTGCCACCTGTCACAGAGGGAGGAGCAAAATGGCTGAGGAAGCTGGATGCGTTAACGGAAGGAGAAGAGATCGCCATTGGGGACTTCCGCGCCCTAGCGGGGAGGGCGATGATTGCATGTGGACTCGCGGACGTGGAGGAAATGGCAGGAACAACCAGCTACGCTAACAACAGGCCATACCGTGAAGTGCGAAATGCCCTAGCGAACGCAGTGCGTGAGAAGTACCCGACCCCAAATACTGGAGCCATTCCTAAAATACTTTGGGATCCACAACACACACCCCTAGAGTTTCTAGCTAGAGCAAAAGAGCAGTGGATGTCAGAGACAAGGATACATCCTGGCCAAGAAGGGGAATCACGAGCTTGGTTTAGAGCCGCGGTGCTGGCAGGGCTGCCTAAGCAGGTGAGAACTGATTTAGAGAAGAATCCAGACTTTGCCGTCGCGGACTCCACCCAGTGGGAGCGGCATTTAACACACCGGCTGACGCTAGAGCGGGATGAGGTGAACAAACAGAAGAAGGAGCTAGAGGAAGCGCAGGCGGCGCTCTTAAAATATCAGCTGGCAGAGGCAAGAATTAAAGTGGAGGATAAAAAGAAAGAAGCCAAAGAAGCCACAAAGAAAATGATGGTGGCAAAGCCACAGCCTGATCCCGTGCCTGAGTGGCCAGATCTGGACCCCAATCTGTATCCTGATGACCGTTGGCCCGTCAACGCACCAAGGCAGAGGCAACCCGCGGGAAATTGGGGGGCGGCTGGACCATACAGAGGGCGTGGTGGTCACGCCGGGAGGGGACAGCGGGCTCGGGGTACGGGGAATCCCAGCTACACGTCTTGGAATGCTTGTTACAGATGTGGAGCTGAAGGACACTGGGCGCGAGACTGCCCCGGACCAAGCCAGAACAGCCAACAGCGAGGCTACCAAACCCAGGCACGTGGAGCTCCTAGAGGAAGAGGTGCATACAGAGGTGGACATCAAGCCCCTAACCCAGGTGCAGCACCAGTCGCCCAGTATCCAGTGGCGGACTGGGGCTGGGAGGGAGAGCAATATTGACGGGGCCCTGAGAAACCGGACGGTGTGGGAACGGCAGATCCCATGCTGTCGATGACTGTGGAAGGAACACCACTGACCTTCCTGGTGGACACTGGAGCGACCTACTCAACGCTTATATCCACACCAAACAGTGCAACACTCTCCGACCACACTGTGAGCGTGGTTGGTTTCTCTGGGGTTCCCATGACTCTGCCACTAACTGATCCAGCACTGACCAAGCTGGGAAAACAGACTTTGAAGCACAGATATGTAGTGTCACCACAAGTACCTGTAAACCTCATGGGCAGGGATCTGCTCGTGAAACTGGGAGCTACCATAATGTGTTCTACAGATGGACTCACAGTTACTCTTCCGGGAGGCAGACAGTTCCCGTGCCTGGGGACACATTCAAAGACTCAATATCTGATCCAAGACTCTGAACAAGCTACCGCTGACATTTACTGGGGAAGGCTGGTGGAAGACGGCATTCTTAGACAATATGAGCTGTGGAGACCCTGGATAATGAGCCTGGCCGTCTACACCCCGCCGCGTGACCCTTACCACGTCACTCTGTTTTATGATAGGGACGACGATGATTCGTATCGAGAACAATTTGAATCTGACCTCGACGGTCAAATTTGGAATGTGCGTTGCCACAACATTTATGTTGGGCCGGAAGGAGTAGCAGCGGCTGTGAAATTAACGGAAGAACAACTGCCTTGGTACGAGATGGGTTCCGATTCAGCTCCCCATGTCACATTGGCGGTCCACATAGGTCATCAGGCTAGAGAAATGGGACCGATGGTCAAGCGGGCCCTGGAAAACGGCTGGTGGCAAAGTACTCAAATTCCAAACGTTTGGTATGCACCCAAGTGCAAAACCTATCGCATCACCTGTCTGTCTAACGATGCGGTGGTTGTAGAACACAAAGAAATTTCAAGAACACATGGCAGGGAAAAAACAGACCACCCTGACGCAGTTGCAGCGCTTTCACAGCTCCCTGACAGTTTGTGGTCAACAGGGCCCACGGATGTTGGCCTGGCTAATTGTTCACCCGTCCTGTTTCAGCTGAAGTCGGAGGCGCCAATTAACAGACCACAGTACAGACACAAACCAGAAGCGGAAGAGGGAATTGCAGAAACCATTGAAGGGCTGTTGGAAGTAGGTGTACTTGAGCCTTCACAGTCATTTTGGAACACACCTATCTTGCCGGTGGAGAAGCAAGGGACAGGGAAATACAGGATGGCGCATGATCTGAGGGCCATTAATGCCATACTGCGCACTGACACTGTGCCGGTGCCAAACCCATACACGGCTTTAACCGCCATTTCATGGGACCAAAAGTGGTTTACGTGCATTGATCTGGCTAATGCTTTCTTTTGTCTCCCTTTACACGAGTCACTGAGGGACATCTTTTCATTCACATACAGAGGCCAGAAATACAGATACACACGCCTGCCACAAGGCTTTGCACTGTCCCCAGGCATTTTCAATCAGGTGCTGAAAGATGCATTGTCACCATGCCACCTGCCTGAAGGTTGTACATTAATTCAGTATGTTGATGACCTTCTCATTGCAGCCCCGTCAGCATCGGCCTGTACAGCAGCCTCGCTCGTGGTTCTGAACCGATTGGCAGAATGTGGGTTCAAAGTAAGTAAAGAAAAACTGCAGTTGGTCCGACCGGAAGTAACATTTCTGGGCCGAGTCATCGCACACAGGTCAGTGGGTTTGATGAACACACACAGAGACCAGATTCTGACACACCCAAAACCACGAACTGTAAAGAGCTCCTTTCCTTTCTGGGCCTGACAGGTTACAGCAGACAGTTCATTCCTAACTATGCAGGCAAAACGGCCCCTTTAAGGGACCTGATAAAAAAGGTGGGCGTTCGAAACCTTAAGGCTGAATTGCCCTGGACGCCAGCCACAGAAACAGCGTTTATTTCACTGAAACAAGACCTGTCAAGGGCCACAGACCTGGCCACGCCCAACTATGACGAACCATTTTACCTTGATGTTTCTGAAACAAGTGGGGTTGTAAATGGGGTGTTGTTTCAGAAAAAAAAGGAGGAGGTAGAGATGTGCTTATGTATGTTAGCATAAGATTAAACCCAACAGAGGCCAGGCATCCCACATGCACACAACACGCAGCTGGGGTAGCAAAAATCATCCAGAAAACAGCACATGTAGTGAGAGAACATCCACTTAAAGTGCTCACCACACATAGTGTAGTAGCATACGTGAACTCACAAGCCTTCACTATGACACCACTGACACAACAGAGATTGAGCAAAGTCCTAGACGCTCCAAATTTGACATTTACACATGAGGGAATAAACATGGCGGACTTGATGGGGTCAGGGGAACCACCACGACTGCGCCAAAAGCTGAAGCTGAAGAGAAAGTTAGAGAAGACTTGAAAGCGGAGCCCATCCCCGGAGCTGAAGACTGGTTTACAGATGGCTGCTGTCACCGTGATGAAGAAGGACTGAAAGCAGGCTACGCTGTGGTTTGCAGAAGAGGACAACACTATGAAGTGAAAGAAGCTGGAAGAATTGAGGGCCAACAGTCAGCACAGAGAGCTGAAGTAATAGCTCTGACTCGAGCCCTCAGACTGGCCAAGGACATGAAGGTGAACATTTACACGGATTCAGCTTATGCGTTTGGAGCAGCTCACGTGGAGCTTGCTCAATGGAAGAGAGCAGGTTTCAGAACAGCGACTAATGCCCCAATATGCCATAAGAGGGAAATGGAAGAACTGGAAGAAGCTCTGAACGACCCAGGAGAGGTAAGTATCATAAAATGCAAAGGACACTCTCAAGAAAACACAATGGTGGCCAAAGGAAACCAGAAAGCAGATGAAGCCGCAAAAGAAGCCGCAGGCTACAGAGGACGAAGGCAAATGGTGGAGGTCACTGCAGACGAAGAACCAAACATTGATGTCTTAGAGGAAGCCAGACAGGCTCAAGAAGAAGCCACCCAGGAGGAAAAGGAGGTGTGGGAGAGCCGAGGAGCCCGAAAAGAAAGAGGTCTGTGGCGAGGACCCCACAGGCGACCGGTTCTGACAGCTAAGCTGGCTGAAAAGAAAGTATGCGAGGCGCATGGACTTGGCCACGTGGGAGTGACACAGATGGAGAGAAACTTGTGTCACTGGTGGCACCCAGATCTGAGAAACATGATAAAAGAGAGAGCCCGAACCTGTCTAATTTGCGGGGCACACAATCCAAAGCCAGCGGTGAAGCCAGAAACAGGTAAGTTTCTCATCCCAGAGAGACCAGGAGAAGAAATTGTGATTGATTTCACCGACATGGTAGATCCAGGTCCAGGAGGAGTCAGGTATTTGTTGGTATGTGTGGATGCTCTGACCGGCTGGCCAGAGGCATGGGCGACCAAAAGAGAGGATGCAAAGAGTGTGATTAAATGTTTGATTAACCACTACATTCCAAGGCATGGGTTTCCTAAAAGAATCAGATCAGACAACGGTACTCATTTTAGAAATCAGGATTTAGCAGAGGTGGAGAGAATGTTGGGGGTTCAGCATAAATTCGGGACAGTGTACCACCCTCAATCGCAAGGGAAAGTAGAAAGAATGAACCTAAACTTGAAGAACAAACTGGCTAAAATATGTGCACAGACAGGGCTGAATTGGCTGGCAGCCCTGCCCATTGCTTTGATGACCATAAGATGCTCTGTTAACCAATCCACAGGTTTCACGCCTTACGAGCTGCTGACCGGACGGCCGTTTCCGGCGCCCTGGACGGTGGTCCCGGTGGAGCAGCCCAGAAAAAGTAACAGGTCTCATGCTGAATATTTTAATGAGTTGAAAGCTCTTGTGTCCAGTTTCACAAAACAGGTTACCTCTGGAGGACCCACAGCAGGAGGGGAGGTCCCAGACGCGAAAGCAGTGTGGCTGAAAGTCATCAAGCGGAAGTGGAAAGAGCCTCGCTGGACAGGTCCGTACGAGGTAACCGCCAGGACGAACACAGCGGTCCGACTGAAAGGGAAAGGCGACACCTGGTTCCATTGGACGCAGTGTGCTGCAGCGGACGAGAGCTTGGTGAGCGACGAGCCAGCTCCACCGAACACGGGTGCTGGCGACAGCCAGAGGCAAAATAAATCCTCTCACCCGTGCAACGGGCCGACCAGCAGTCTACCTGGAAGGCGAAGCAAGAAGAACAGCCAAAGAGGAGATCCCACGCCAGCGCAAAGGGTGGTAACAAAGTAACAAAGTAAAAAAAAAAAAAACAAAGGAATTTTTATGTCAGCAATACACATTTCACACGACACCATGCACAGATTTGACTTACAGGCACGCAGAAAGAAGCGTGAGGAGAGGAGATTGGTAAAATGCTCCTCACAACCACATGGCTTTTATATAAGATAGTATTAGTTTTGGGTATTTGTCTTTTCTGTATTTTTGGCAGATAGCACGGCGTAGCCCACCTGAGCCGGAGGTCAGCCCAGCCCAACACTGACTGAAAAACCGAATACCGAAATGTGGCCGATGAAAAGACCCAAGCGTGAGGTGTCAGGTAAAGGGATGATTGTCTCAGCGCATATAATGGCATGGAACTGGACTACGTTAAAGGGTCCACAAGCTCATACACGTTCGATCTATGCGAAGTGATTAACTGTGAAGGAGCAAACAGCAGCTGGAGGGATATGATGTGTGGATGTGCAGCCACCCTTACGTTTGCACCAGGAGAGGAATTCTCACTCCAGCCGGGGAATCCGCCCTGTGCTGGCGTCATACACAGCGGCACAGTGGTGCGCCCCTGGCTGGGGGAACGTGGTAAGTTGGACCGGAGTAGGGTGGCAACCACAGGTGCCTGAGGGGTTGAAGGAATAGCCATGCAGAGGATTTTCTGACCCCCAAAACCCTATCACACTTTCTCTGGGTCCCTGGGACACTCTGCCCAGGTCACAGAGCCCAGGAAACGTGTTCTACCTGGTAATCGGTGCAGATGTCTCGGGGACAGATCCGATCGGATTAATTAGGATAAACTTAGTGAATCCCATGACTAATAATGTCACAAATTTTGTTACGAACATTACAGGAAAAGGAGGGGACGGGTTGCCAACCGCTACACCAGAGGAACATGAACCAAAAGGTAGACGCAGTGTTGACGGTCGATTACACTAGGCTGAAGCCTCAGGATTTAATCGAGCGTGCCACGGGTTCAGTGACAGTAACCTCTGGCTGGACTGGGTGGCCCAAAATGCTAAAGAACAACAAGTATCTAACTGTGTTGCTTGTGCTTGGCTAGGCCGCGTTTGTTTACAGAGCCCGCCCACTGTATCCAGGGGACAAATGGGGGCACGTGTATGCTGCGACTTACGAGAGAAGCAGTGAGTACTGGCAACTGTTCAATCCTGGCCAGCCTCTTCCCACCAATTGACAAGCAGACACAGGTAGGACCATTCAGACCCAGAAAGGACAACTACACGTGCTTTAAGTTCTCTACAGACAAAGTGAGATACACGCTGGGAGATATCGACCCTAGTTGGTGCTCTGTGACACTCACAGGAGAACCACCAATATGAAAAACCATTCAAATACATTAATAGGCAATTGGGCAAGAAGTGGGCTATATTATTATTGTGGGGAGAGAACCCTCCTGGTCCGTGTTCCTCTGGGAAGCGTCGGGACGTGTGCAATGGTAAGGTTGGGAGCTCCACTGACATTAATCGGCAACAAAGTGAAAGTCATGCCCGAAAGAAACACACGCACATTGGCAGCCAGGCGTAAGAGACACATATTGAGTAAAAGAAGCACTCAGGGAACACATGTATACGATCCCAGAATGGATTCACCCACATGGATTGACTGCATAGGAGTGCCCAGGGGGTCCCGAACAGTATAAACTGGTAGATCCAATAGCAGCCGGGTTTGAAAACTTACCAATAGTCTCTGCTCTTTTCCAGTGACCCCAAACAAGAATGTGGACAGGATAAACTATGTTCATTATAATGTGCTGAGACTCTCAAACCTAACCAGGGATGCCTTTGAGGGAATAGTGGAACAGTTGGGTCCGACCTCATTAATGGGGGTCCAAAACAGACTAGCTCTCGACATGGTTCTCGCAGAAAGGGGCGGAGTCTGTGCTATGTTTGGCGACATGTGCTGTACCTTCATCCCAAACAATACTGCCCCAGATGGCTCAGTTACTCGAGCTCTGGAGGGCCTTAAAACTCTGTCCAGGACCATGCATGAAGACTCAGGGATTGAGAATCCCTTTGAGGGTTGGCTGACATCCGTGTTCGGGCAGTGGAAAGGGTTTGTGATGTCTGCAATGCTTTCTATATCTGCTTTCTTAGGGATTTTGGTCACCTGTGGATGCTGTCTCATTCCTTGTGCCAGAGGATTGTTGGAAAAGGTAATCACGAGGGCAGTGGATCCTGGGGCAGTGACCCCAGTGTCCATGATGCCATTGATGGAGATGGAAGCGACTGACTGGGCCGAGGAGTGACACAGCACACGGTGTAGTGACCTCTTGTGGTCAAGAGGTCAAAAGGAGGATTGTAGAAAAGAGGAAATTGCTTTACTGCTACAATATATTAGATAACATATTAATCAGCATTAATATTATCTCGTATAGCTTTGAGCGGGTCAGGTGACAGTTAATACACGAACACCAGAGTAATCATTTAACACGCTGACACCATATTAATCCTTATTACAGGTGCAGCCTAACCACTTTCAGCATTATTATGTCTTTATACACACATTGCAGTCCTGTGCTCATAAGGAGTTGAAGCTTTCCCAGGTAATTAAAGGTCTCAAGCTTCATTCAGCGTGACTGTCTGGGTGACACATTGGTTAAAAAGCCGGGAGCTTAGGAAAGATTGCACACATGCTTACAAAACACACATATAACCTAGAACTAGATTTAAGCATAGGCCTGAATGTACTGAGCAAACATGTTGCACGGGAGCTTTCTTGACAACAGGTGGCGTGGGAGAGGACCAGCCCTGGAGACTGCAGAGGCCGGGTCCATTGCCTTTTTGGAAGAAGATGCCAAAAGAGGAACCTCTGTGTTGCACTTTATGCTTAAAATACATGAATGTTCTGTACATGCAAATTATGTGCTTGTAAACGCAAGAAGGGGCGTCATAATACCCTGATGCTATAAAAGCAGTCTGAAGTATAATTTTGGTGAAGACCCTTGCTGACATGTGCAGTGACTGTCTTCCCGCGCGAAAGCTTCAATAAAAAGATTGCTTTGACCCAAATCTTCTGGACTGTCTTGCCTTTGTACTCTCCACCAATTCTGAACCCATAACAGTGGGTACGCACAACACAGCCAGCAACCCACATGACTGACTGCGCAGATGCACACATGCATGAAGTTAGTGAGGGTTGACACACACTCTTTTCCTCTAGTTCTCATCCAGAACTAGAGGAACTACCTGCTAAGCTGTGGTCTACAGGACCAACAGACGTAGGACTAATTAAAGGAGCAGATCCTGTCGTAGTAAAAACCACCACAACTTACAGGCCAGTAAAGCCACAGTATCCCCTCACAACGGAAGCCAAAGCAGGAATAAAACCAGTAATTGCAGACATGGAAAAGGCAGGCATCTTCATAAAAACAACTGAAGTAACCTGTAACACGCCCATTTTCCCAGTGAAAAAAGCAAATACGGGAAAGTACCGTCTAGTACATGACCTCAGGGCAATAAATGAAGTAACAGAACAAATCCCACCTGTGGTAGCAAATCCACATACAATTCTGAATCAAGTGACCCCCAAAGAACAGTGGTTTTCAGTCATAGATCTGTCTAATGCTTTCTTTTCTGTACCACTACACCCTGACTCGCAGCATCTGTTCGGGTTCACTTTTGAGGGTCAAAAGTACACATATACGAGGTTAGCTCAGGGCTTCCAGAACAGCCCCACTCTGTACGCAGAGGCTGTAAAGAGGTCCATGTCACTGTGCACACTCCCCGCCCCGGGACAGTTTCTCCTGTATGTAGATGATATACTCATCACAGGGAACACACTAGCAGACTGTAAAGCAAACACAATGACAGTGTTACACCATTTAGCTGAGTAGGGCCATAAAGTCTCACAGCACAAACTACAACTGTGGAGCCAAAAGGTTACATACCTCGGGCACGCACTCACTGGGGAAGGGAAAACACTGTTAGACAGCAGAAAACTAGCAGTACAAAACGCTCCAAAACCACTCACGAAACAACAGATGATGAGCTTCCTAGGTCTGTGCAATTTTTGTAGAAGCTGGATACCTGACTATGCTTTGTTAGCTCAGCCTTTGCAGAATTTAATTTATGGTAAAAATCTGACACTGAAAGATAAAATAGAATGGACACCAGAAGCAGAAGAAGCGTTTAGTAATCTAAAACTTGCACTCCAAACTCATACAGTCTTAGCATTGCCAGATTATGACAAACCTTTCTGTTTGCATGTAGACGGAGGTGCAGGCTACATGAAGGCTGTGTTGACGCAGGCCTTCGGGGAAAAGCAACGTCCACTTGCGTTTTATTCATGCAAATTAGACTCAGTTGCATCAGGTTTGCCCACGTGCGTGCAGCCCTGTGCAGCTGCAGCAGAGGCAGTTAAGAAGTCTGCTGATATCATTCTCGGACATACATTAATTATCAAAGTCCCACACGCTGTAACCTCCATCTTGTTGCAAGCAAATTTGTCTTATCTCACACATGCCAGACAACTTTCTTATGTAGGCATTCTGCTTTCACAGTCACACATCAGGATTGAGAAGTGTGGACGATTAAACCCCAGCACACTTCTCCCAAGTTCGCAAGATGGTGATGCACACTGCTGTATAGAGACGCTAGATGAGGAAACAAAACCACGCGCTGACCTTCACAGCACCCCACAGGCTGGTTTCGTTAATATCTTTGTAGACGGTTCAGCGTCCAAAAATAGCCTTGGGCGGAACTGTGTAGGTTATGCGGTAACCACAGTAGACACAGTTTTAGAAGCAAAAGCACTAACTTCCTCACACTCTGCACAGAACGCAGAACTCACGGCTGTCATATGCGCCTGTCAACTGCATGAAGACCGACACATAAATATATACACTGACAGCCAGTATGTCTTTGCTGCTGTGCATCATTTTGCAAAAATCTGGCAGAATAGGGGGATGGTTACCTCTACTGGCAACCCAGTGCAACATGGAAATCTTTTAAAGGCACTGTTGGAAGTGATAATATTGCCGAAACAGTTAGCATTATGTAAATGTGCTGCACACCAGAAAGACAACTCAGAGGTCACTAAAGGCAATAACTTTGCAGATCAAGCAGCAAAAGCAGCAGCACAACAAACTATAGACACATTAATGTCTGACTCCTCAATGCAAATACCACTTGATGTGCTAATAAACGAACAGAAAGCCGCACCAACTAGAGAACAAAAGAAGTGGTTAAAATGTGGAGCACGGCTAGAAAATGATTTGATGACTTGTAATGGCAAACCAATACTACCAAAATCCCTACACAAAACAGCAGCATTAGTGACACACGGTTCTACTCATGTGTCGACAGGAGGAATGGTAGATATACTCTCTAAACATTTCTACACCCAAGATTTCGAAACTTCAGCAAAAGTATTTGTCAGAACATGCATGATTTGCCAAAAACATAATGCACAGGGAAACCTCAGACCGAGAAGAGGTAATTTTCCCACACCACCTCATCCTTTTCATACAATCCACATGGATTTTATTGAGCTAAATGAATGCCAAGGCTCAAAATACGCTCTAGTGATCATAGACGTATTCTCAAAATGGCCAGAAATCTATCCAGTAAAAAAAGCAGACGCCATCTCAGTAGCAAAATGTTTATGCAACCATTTCATTCCAACATATGGCATCCCCACTCTGATAAGATCAGACAATGGGACACATTTTGTTAATGAAGTAATCAGTAAGGTCTCTGAAGCACTAGGATTCAGCATCAAACACCACTGTGCTTACCACCCCCAAAGTGCCGGACTTGTGGAAAGAACTAACGGCACAATAAAACAGAGACTGAGAAAATGCATGGAAGAAACAGGGAGACCATGGCCTGAGTGTATAGGCCTGGTAAAAATGTGGATGAGACTGACACAAAGTTCTCAGAAACTCACACCTTTTGAAATCATTCACGGTAGACCATTTCCACTATCAATCACAAGTGAGCCCATAGATAAGTCAATAAGAGAAACTACACTAGCCGAATGGATGACTAAATTACTTGAAAATAAAGAGATTGTTCTAAACAACCAACTGCCGAGTGACATCTCTCCAGTGTCTTGCAGGTTGAAACCAGGTGATTGGATCCTGATCAAAGTACTCCAAAGGAAAAATTGGAGTTCACCAAGGTGGGAAGGTCCTTATCAAGTGCTGCTCACCACACCTACTGCCTGCAAAATAGCAGAAAGACCGTCTTGGATCCATCAAAGCCACTGCAAAAAAGTGAGTGACAACCTAAACGTTTAGACGCCGACACCCCTAACTCCTGGTGATCTATTGGTGGAGGGAGGGCTGATTGGGTACACCCCGCCTTCTTCTTCTTGCCGGTAGTCTACTCATCAGAGGTCACAGGTGTGTCTGGTCATCATGAAGACACTCGTCCTCCTAGTGGCTAATGTTGCACTCCTGGTGAGTTTATTAACACTCACCCGAGAGAAAAAGGATGAACAACACCACCTGCAGACAAAATGGACACATGACAACTCACATCTTCGTGACATGACACAAGACCATATTCATCCATGGATGAATAACGCATGGTATCGATATATACATGACAGCACACCCAGAAAAGACTGCTATGTTTGCTCCTATATGCCCCCAACGACACAATACGCCACCTTGTACGCGAAGGGAATGGACATAATTCAGGCAAAGTGTGCCGCAAGCTACGCCAGCCTTGGGTATCAATTCCAGGGAATCGTGGTCAACCATGAGGAACCTCTCCAGATAGGACTACGAAATGGCACATGTGACGAATGGTTCTGGGTTGACCTGAAAGTGAAGCACAGAAGTAAGGCTAAATCATTCCCAGTCTTTCTTGAAAACAATGGGAATTTGAGCCACAGCCTATGCTACCGCCAAGAGAACGGATCCACGCCAATGGGAAACACCACCAACTGCAAAGCAGTACAGACACAAGCTCCTGGAGGGCCCGTGAAGAGCAACAACATCTCAAATGGCACCTTCTGGGTGCAAGGGATGGCCTGGATCTGTGGCCAACGGGCCTATTTTATCCTTCCTGGGAATTGGACAGGTCAGTGTGCTCCCATTTTCATATCTGACCACACTTTCAAGATAACCATGGACGCCACGTCAACTTCAACGTCAACAACGAGGAAAAGACGAAGCACCCCGGACCTCAAGCAGCATGATTCTGTGTGGGGTTCCGATGTCCCAGAGGAATTCAAACTTTGGACTGACAGACAGAAAGTTACTCACGCACTCTTCCCATGGGTGGGGGTAGGAAAACATGCTTTAAGGATAGAGACTCTTAACTACCGCTTTGGACTTTTTCTGAATGCTTCATGTAAAATCGACGACGAACAGGATCAGGAAATTGACGCTCTGCGCATTGCAGTAATGCAACACAGGGTAGCATTGGACATGATTCTCGCCGAGAAAGGAGGACTATGTGTCCTCTTTAACAACATATGTTGCACATACATTCCAGATAATGTGCACTCACCGAACATGACTGATGCTCTGAAAACACTCAGACAACTTCGGGATGCACAACAACGGGACTATGCCACAAACACAGAAGACTGGCTTACGTGGCTTTTAAGCGGCTCTTGGAAGTCCCTGCTGATTAAAGGACTTGTTTTTGTTGGTGTTCTTTTACTGTTATTGTGTCTTTTCACTTCATGTGTCATACCTTGTTTGAAGAACATGGTATCAAAAATGGTAACTGCTTCAATTCATGTTTACATCACCCTATCACAGAATGAAGAAGATGAGATAGACACTTGGATATAACATACTCACAAAACCCACTATTTTATGATGTCTTGGCTAAAAATGTTTACAAGTGGCCGTAGACTGATACAATGTTAGTGGTTGGTTGCTATGTACATATATAGAAGGAAAGATCAAACAACAGGTGGGAATGTCAAAGGATTTCAGGATTTTGGGATTTTTATTATGTTATGCTTAAAAGTACGTTTCATTATCTAAATGTGTTTGCTCTTTCAGTATTCAGCTTAAATGGGGAAGTTACACTCTGTGCAGACTCCACAGGAAGCCTGCACGCAGCACAGTTCTATTTTATCTCTTCCTGTACGTGCTATGACAAATAGCTATGAATAAAGGCTTCTTTTACTGCAGGGTGCGAGTCTCCCTGAGTCTCACCCGTGTACACGTTAAACCTGTCTGAGCGTTTTTATTCTGACCTGAGTTGCAATACAGGAAATCTCCTGACACAGCCTTTGTCTGAGTTTCGGATGAAATGCATTCTGGGATATTTAGCTGTACCAAGTCCACACAAGTCACCACCGATGCATGCTCGATAAAACGGGCGGAGCGAGAACACATCCGGGACTTTTTCGCGTTCTCGGTTTGATGCGTGCCAATTGGAACAGTACTTGGTCTCCGACTGATGACGTATCACGAGTACACAAGAACGCAAGTACGCACAAGTACGCATATTGAGAAACGGCACCTGTGTTTCTCTGAGTCAGTGTGGTGTCATACCCTCAACAAGCTGTGTGTTCTGCTTCTGTGTTTCTAGTGTTTAGTCACCTGCTCAGGTTTAGTATTTATTTTCCAGTGTTTCAGTCCTCAGTTCCTCTGTTCAGACTTTTGTTTGTCTTTTGGTGAGTTTAATTAGTACGAGGTTTTTCCCAGCAATAAAGCTGCACTTTAAGTTGTACTTCCGTGTCTGAGTCCTGCATTTTGGATCCACCACTCCTGCTTGCCTGCCTGCCACACAGCCAACCATGACATACATGCGGGGTGAAACCCCTCCCCCTCAAGAGCGTCCCTGGATGCCAAAACAATGCCAGTAAATTGAAACTGAAAAAAAATAAATAAATAAACTGAAAAAATTTTAACAGTTTCAATTAATCTTTTTTCACTATCAATTTTTTTTCACTTTCAATACAACATTTTTCAGTACATTTATTTCAGTTACAATATTTTTTTTCAGTTTCATTTTAATGTGGCATCGTTCTAACCCCATATTTTTATGGATTAATATCACTGCTGCAAATGTTTGTGGTTAACCCCATTTCAAATCCTCTGTATTTTACTTCGTAGTTTGATCTACAGTAATGGATCATCTTCTATAAAGGCATATATTTACACTGTGCTTGTGTGCTCTACCATTGTGGCACAAGAGATCAGGATGGAAAACGTCATACACATATTAATAAAGCTGGAAGCCACTTAATGGCACATAACAAATTAGTTTCAATTAAATTAAAATGAATTGGGCTAAATAAAATTTCTATTACACACTCCAGACATTCGGCAGAACTAGAAGAGTAAAATACAAATGTAAGATACTATTTGCACAAAAATGGGAAAAAAAAGGTGCAGAACTGCTCTGTGCAGTGGGCTTGCTTCCTGCATGTGCTCGCTTCTGAAATGAAGAACCTAACCAACTCTTTCAGTCTTCATCCGTAGGTCCTCAGGTAAGGCTTGGAATTCCTTGCCATGAACATGTATAAAATGATATATCTCTTTTTGTGATTGTATAGGCACTGAGCAGACATACATTAGCATTGTGGCCATCCTAGAATGGGCCTACTGCCATTTCCAGAGGGTCTCAGAAACTGTGTCCCTGTCATCCACTCCTTGCCTTTGTCTTTCCCTCTACTCAGTCTTTGTAACCAGGATGCTGCATTGGGAACTGAAACTCTCATTTATGATGGATAAACTGGAGGAACCTGTGTATGGCATTTCCACCTGCTGCAACAAATACACTAATGTTAGATGCTGGAAGTCGCCATCCTGAGAAAAGCTGTTGTGACAGGTGATGCAATATTATGAAAAGCAGCCACCACAGTGTAGTGTCTATATCAAAACTAAACTGACTGTGTGATTGTTGAAATCATGAGGCAGTAACCATGACAGTTCACTGGAGACTGGGATTTAGGTACTTTATGTCAAAACAAGTGATTTATTTATGACCCTGATTTATGACAGAGGAAGTAATAAAGGAAGTAATAAAAGTTGATGACATCCAAGTTTATGAATATCATAAAATTATTATAAAAATATATTTCATACTCAATATAATCAATAATCATGGGACGAAAAATATGATCATGAAAATATGGCGATGGAATAAGATGATGAATAGGATGTTTGAGATAGAAATTAAAATGATGGAATAATGATTCATAATGGTGTGCTGTTGCCATATTAACCATAAAGTAGAAAAAATGTTTTTAGACAGCAGTTTTTGTATGTGTGCGAAAACCTATTAAACCATAATAAAAATGTTACTCTTAATAAAACTCCATGCTTTTGTGATAACAGAGCGCTGTCAGTATGGAAAAATAATAACAATAATAACAGTAATAATAACAATACATTTTATTTATAGGCGCCTTAAAGACCCTCAGGGTCACCTTACAATAGTACAAAACAGTGGCAAAAAGTTGGAGGTTGCATGCCATGTTGAAATGCTTGAATTCATTTTATTTGCATTTCCAAAAATGGAAAATCAGAATTAAAGTCAGGCTTTCACAATCTCCAGCTCAGCATGAGGCAGTTGTACTGGAGTGAGACTCTCCAAGAGAGTCAGGTGCATGTTCACACAGCAGCCACTCTGGGCCTAAATGACAAAACCTATAAATAATAATAAATAATTAAGTAATTAAGTAATTAAGCGCCTTAAACGAAGTAGCACTAACACTATCAGCACAACAACAGGCAAAAAAAAAAAAAAAAATATGGATAAAACAGAGAGATAATTAGTGCTACTCCTAATAATGATAATAGTAATAATGGGATGATCCCGGAGCTCTCTGTGACACAAAGAACACATCTCGAGGAGGTAACAAGGATGGATATAGTACTGAACATAACTCTCTCAGTGTTATGCAGCAGGTGGGGAACCTTGCTGAAAGCATCACAGGCCCGTGACATTTTGGCAATGTGGTCAGGAAAAATGGAGATGGTCATATTCCCAGGGTTTATTCGCTATAGCTTTCTTGCCTTTGCAAGGATCTGAAAACAGTCAAAATATTAATGAAGCCTCTGAACTATGGCCCGAGTCTCTTCACCTGGTTTACGCCTGGAAGCAAGAGTACGATAGGCCCTGTTCCCCAGGGGCTCTTCTCCAAGACCCAAAGCCCAGCTATTGAGTTAAGATGTACCATAATGATCACCTGATGGCTTTGAACTTTTCTTGTCCATCTTCCATTGGTTTTAATTTTGCACTCCAGTATGAACACCCATCCCCCAACCCGAGGATCACCACAACATAACCATAACCACAACAGACCTACACCTTAGTTCACAGATTCGCTTTGTCTAGGGTTTATTTCTGGGATTTTGCACAACCCAGGATTCAAATCATGAATACATAATGGGCTTGGATTTACAACATTATGAATGAAATGTGCTCTATTTGGAAGCAGCAGCCCCCCTCCCCTTTCGACGGGTTGTGTGTGAGACTTTAAATCATCAAACTGTAAAATATACATTTTAAATTGTTATTGATCCCTTTAGCCCTAGTCCTAAAGTGTATATTTATTTTCTTACTCTTCTTATATTTATTGTTTACTTGCACTGCTGTAACTGGAGCCTCGTCGTCTCTCTATATACTGGACTGTATATAGCAATAAAGTTTACTTTGACTTCAGCAGCAAGCAGGCGCACCGAGGGCTCTCGCGCTCACTTTTCGCGTATAGAATTTCGAAAAAACATCGGTGCAAATTATAAGTCTGTATCATAATGTCTGGTGGTTTCGTGTTTGTTGTTTTGTTTTCATTTTCTTTTATTTTGCGAGTTGGTTATTAGATGCTGCTCCAGAAAGCCAGAGAATCCCCCGCCGCCCCGCCCTCTCCTCCCTGTGCCGCAAGCAGCAGGCGCACCTCGCAAAAGAGGGCGCCCTTACTCCCAGCAAATGGGCGATAGAAAACCGATTGATGCCTATGACATTCCCAATATGTGCTGCTGACGTCGGGGAAGCATGAGTACGAGCAAAGAAAAGTATTATTTTTTTTTGCCAATGTCCACGATGCCGCCCCCCACCACGATGAGAGAACCACACGTGTCGCCCGTATCAAAAACCCCTACTGGCCTGAACAGTAAAACCTACTGGGAGCTGATCATCATTTGTACTTTAAGTGAAAGCAAGGCAAACTCTACAGTAGGTTTGCAATGATGAGAGTTTTGCAGTGCTGTGCACACATGGAAGGGATAAACTCAAAGGGCAAATCCTGCACAAAATAGAAAACAAGAATGCTTAATTCACGATTATTTAGGAGGCAAGAGAATGAATGAGCAAGCAAGAGCCACAGAGTAATAGCCAGACATCAGGGTGCAGGAGACTCCTCTGGTCCCCACAGGGGGAAAAAATGTGGGCAGAGAAAATAGGATTGGGACTGGGGGTGGCTTTCATTTAGGTCTGAATTAGTGATGTGTGTCAAGAGTGTGGTTCCTAATGCAAAAGATGGCACCCATCACAGCCTGCAGCATTGTGCTTAAAGTAAGTAAGTAAAAAAGTAAGTAAAATTTTATTTATATAGCACCTTTCAAGATAAAAATCACAAAGTGCTTCACAGAAGCTAAAACCTAAAAATAAAAATCAACCAGTTTAAAAAGATGAGTTTTTAGCTGTTTTTTAAAAGCGACCACGGGGTCCACAGATCTCAGGCTCAAAGGGAGAGAGTTCCACAATCTGGGGGCCACAGTTACAAAAGCTCTGTCGCCTTTTGTTTTCAGCCTTGTGTGTTGGACAACCAGCAAGCCCTGGTCACATTCAAACTATAGTAAGCCAATCACACCTTCTGATGTACATTTATATAGATATATTATTGTATGTATTCTTCAGTCTAAAGCACTAATAGTGTTTAAATCACTTTCCACTTCAGTGTGCTGTGTTCTTTGGATTATCCAGTTAGCAGCACAAATGACAAGGAACAAACGACAACTACCTCTGTGGCTAGTTATCAGTAGCCCCCAGCATGATTTCTGTGGGGATTTTGTTCAGCAGCTACACAAAATAGCATTCAGCACAGAGACTGATGTGGCTTTCTTATACCATTTTGGCTTTTCCTAACCCTAGGAGATACTGGGGCTGCCCAGTCCCTCATTTTGGAAAGCACATTGTCTTTTTCTAGTAACTCGTTCTGTGGTGCTGATGCTCTCGTGTAGGGAGTGAAAATGAGTGTGTTACGAGCTCCGCTGCAGCTCCTACAGTCACCTCTCGTTTCCGGCCCGGTAACAGTTGGGGTGTGCACTTGCTTGACCGTGCAGGGGGTTACTATGATTCTGGGGAATGATCTAGCCAACGGAAACGTTTTCCCAATGCCTGAGGTAATTGAAAACCCCGTCGATGATTCTGTTTTTGTTTCTGAACCTGCTGCTGACAGTCTGCCCTCTGTTTTTCCTGCCTCTGTTGTCACGCGCGCCCACAACCGCAAATACGGTGATATTGACTTGTCTAACTCTTTTCTATGTTCCGAAGCTGATCCTGAGAAAGCTGAACTCCCTGTGGAAAAAACTGAAAAATGTGTGTCTGATAGCCTGCTACCTGCCACACCTGACCTGTCTTTTGAGGTAAACAAAACAGATTTTGTCCATGCGCAACAGAATGACCCAACTCTTGCCAAATGTTTACTTGCCGCACATTCCAGCGATCAGAATCCCCGTGTTTACAGCATTGAAAATGACGTGTTAATGCGTAAATGGCATCCTCCCTCATCTAGTGATCTTGGCTGGAATGTATTTCAACAGGTAGTTGTACCGCAAAAATTCCGACCCCAAGTACTCAGTCTTGCACATGACAGTTTCTCCGGACATTTAGGAATTAGGAAAACTTACCATCGTATTCTGCATCACTTTTTCTGGCCAGGGTTAAAAACTGATGTAACCAAGTACTGCCACTCTTGCCACATTTGCCAGGTCAGTGGAAAACCCAACCAGGTTATTCCTCCCGCTCCATTGCATCCGATCCCGGCTTTAGGGGAACCATTTGAACACATACTCATTGATTGTGTAGGTCCGGTTCCCAAAATGAAGTCAGGACATCAGTACATTTTGACTTTGATGTGCACCGCCACAAGCTTCCCCGAGGCTATTCCGTTACGCACTCTCAAAGTCAAAGCTGTCGTCAGAGCACTACTGAACTTTTTCTCTGCTTTTGGTTTGCCAAGATCCGTCCAAACGGACCAAGGGTCAAACTTCATGTCCAAAATTTTCACTCAGGTCTTAAAATCGCTCGGAATACAGGATCAAAGATCCAGTGTGTATCATCCCGAATCACAGGGTGCGCTTGAGCGTTTCCACCAAACATTAAAAGCCATGATGAGGAAGTTCTGTCTCGAGTCAGGAAGAGGTTGGAGGCTGGGCAGCTAAGTGAGCTACTGGAGGCTGGGCAGCTAAGTGAGCTACTGGAGGCTGGGCAGCTAAGTGAGCTACTGGAGGCTGGGCAGCTAAGTGAGCTACTGGAGGCTGGGCAGCTAAGTGAGCTACTGGAGGCTGGGCAGCTAAGTGAGCTACTGGGGGCTGGGCAGCTAAGGGAGCTACTGGAGGCTGGGCAGCTAAGGGAGCTACTGGAGGCTGGGCAGCTAAGGGAGCTACTGGAGGCTGGGACGGAGTGGCGGAGCGAGGCTGGGACGAGGAGGTGGGGAGTTTGTGTAGCTCTGAACGTGGAAGTCCCAAGAACAAAGCAAAGGATTGCAGCGGAGTAAGCCCAGTGTCTTCCACCACATAATCCTTCTTTCGCCGCTGCTTGCTCCTCCTGCAGGGCCTGACTTCTGAAAGCAGCGGTGGAGTGACACCAGAAAACTGAGCTGAGAGCGGCTGCTGAGCAGGCGATGAGCTGTTCTCATAATCATCTGCCGCACAGAAGACAGCCCCAGAATGAACAGTCAAATAGTCCGAAAACTGAAAAGAGTCCTCACTCACCACAGCCGGCGAATTAGAAGTCCAAACGTCCGGCTGTGGGGTGGCGCACCGGCGGCGCGATCGGCGTTTCCTCCCCGCAGATGGCTCCGACGGGCCGGGCAAGATCACATCCGGCGAGTCGGGCAGCGAGGCAGGAGTGGCTGAGAGAAGGTGAGGAGTGCGCCGGAGAAAAGCCTGCATGGTCGGGAGGAAGAGATTCCAAAAGCCATGGCAGGCCAGAAAAAGAGCCGTTGAAGCCGGCTTTCAACAGCGCGGCGCGAAGCTCATACGGAGGGTTCTCCAGCCATTTCCCGAGGAGGATCTCCACATTATAGGTGATGTCATCTTGGAGCTCCTCGGACGGATTGAATGCCGCAGGGTCCATGGTGGCTGGTTCGTGCTGTCACGCCCGGTGTGGCAGGCGTGTGGAGATTGTAGAGAGGACCCAAAAGGCGGCAGCTCTGGTGCAGGTGAGTCTTTATTTACACACGTGGGTACAAACAACAACGGCAGGTGAACAAGAACTGAAAAACCTAAACTGGGAAGAGCTAACAAACAAACCTGAAACCTTGGGTCGAGAAACGGAGATGCGGGGGGAAAACACGAGAACACGGAGGGGAGCAACACAGACGAACCAGCAACTAACAGAGGCAGACACGAGGTTTAAATACACAGAAGGATAACGAGGGAATGAGACACAAAAGGAGGGCACAGCTGGGAGTAATCAGACCTGACGAGACAGGGGAAAAGTAAACTGAACACACTAAGATAAGACAGAGACCTTTAAAGTAAAACAGGAAACACATACACGTAATGACACAGACTAAACACAGGGATACACGGGTAGAAAAGAATAAACACTAACCGAGGAAGAACAGAACCAAAATTACAATAATAGAAAACACAAAACGCTGGGTCAAAAGGACCCAGGATCATGACAGATAGCAGATGCACTGTTGTGTGGTTTTCTCCACTTCTAAGTGCCAAACATCTATAGGGGAGATGTTTGGTCTTGGGAAGAGGGGTGTTACGGCCCTGGGCCGGCTGTGTATTTTTGTTGTGCTGTGTCTTTAAGACTCTACAGGTCCTTCCTGATTGGAGAGCTGGTGGCGGCTGATTGGTCCCCTCGTCAGGTGGCTGTTTTTAAAAATACCCCTGCCCAGCAGTTGAGTTTCAGCGACTGACAGCAGCAGCAGACCTGACCCTGGCTTCCAAACCTTGTGCTATTCATGTGTGGTTCCTTGTATATAGTTTGTAAATTAGTCTTCACTTGTAAATAGTACGTTTTAAATAGACACTGACACAGAAGGGGTGAGCTGACTTATTATTTTCCTGTCCTGTTTTCTCCTGTTTATTTCAGTTAGCGAGTTAGGTGTCTTTTATTTGGTTTTTGTTTCACATAGGGTCTTAGATAGCACCTCTCCTGACTTAGCTTGTTTTTGTTTGTTATTTTGGCCTTTGTTCACCCCGGAGTTAAGTTCAGTGTAGACAAATACACCACCATTCACTTAAGAAATTGGTTTTTCTGTGTATGGTTTTGGTGACCAGGGCGGGGTCACTTCCTTTTTAACCCTTATGCTACGTTCCTGTACCCCTAGACTGGGGAGTAACACAATTACATATCAGTGTACAACTAGATATAGTATCAAGGTTCAGCAGCCACTGGTGTTTGTCGGTTGAGCTGTCCTTCTGCAGGTTTTGCTTAGAGGACATTAAATATTGATGAAGAAAGTATTGCAGCAGTATTTTGTCTGTCTCGTTGTTAGTACCATTCCCTCCTCTCCTTGCCCTACTGCTGAGACACAGAACGTAGATTAAAGGAAGAAGGGGGGGGGAGCTAATAGCAAAAAAAATAAAAACAAGTAAAATTGTGAGACAAGAGAATAGCAAAAAAAAAAAAAAAAAAAAAAAAGGAAAGCAGGAGGGAAAAAAGTGGAGAGTTGCTCCAGAAGCTTGTAGCCTTACCTGGTCTGCTGAGCAGACACCAGCTGTCACAGAAAACTCATGAATAGCATTAAGAATGCATCAGGGCCACCACATTTGATCAATCCCTTTGGGCTCCTTTGATCGGCTTCATCACCTAGTGGGGGTGGGGGGTCATGGTTTGGTCCTGCCTTGGCTATTGTGGTTGATGTGGAGGTTGGGATGGGCTTAGGGCGCCAGGAGAACCCCTAGAGACGTTATCCCTGGAGGGCTCAACCCGGGGGATTGTGGTCATAACCTGGTTAGTGGCTCTGGTCGCTCTTAGAGGGTGTTCTCCTCGTGGCTGCGTGCAGCGGGGCTGGGGGATGGTCTGTACTGGCGGACGTAGGTAGGTTACTGGCCTGGTGGCCTGGCTGCCCCTGAGTGGATCCGGGGCAGGCGGGGGGGCTTGGGGTTCGGGGGTGCTTCGTCTCCATGATGGGGCTCTGGCTGGGCCTTGGGGGCTTCGGTCCTCGTCGGTGTGTCGCCAAGGTTGTGGGCGGGTGGGTGCACGGGGGCTCAGCCCTGGCGCAGGGGGCCTCTGGTGCATCGGCCTAACTGGGGGCTCTTCAACTGGCAGGAGGTTGTTCCATCCTTGCAGAAGTCCACTCTGCAGGTGGGGGAGAGACACAGGAGAGGTGGAGAATAAACCTAACCTGGGTGTCTGTTGTCTTGTGTAGTCTGAAGATGATTGAATGTTGGGGTGGGTATAGTTTCCTCTGCGGTGGGGTGGGGTGGGCTTCCCCAGGTCCTGTGGGGCTTAGCGGTGCTGCTGCCATAGGCCCCGGTCTGGATGGGCCTGGGCTCCCTTGCCTTGGTGGGTGCTAGAGGACGGGGTGCCTACTGGGGTCAGTGGGGAGCTGGCCCTAAGGAGGCATCTTGCCCTCCTTCTTTCCTCCCATCCCCGGCTGCCTCCTCTTCCCGCTCCACCACACCCACCCACACAGGTAGGGCCTTGGGGTGCGGGTGTGTCACCAGGGTGCAGGGAGGCATTCCCCCCTCTGTCCCCTTCTGGCCACCTGTGCCTCAATTTTATTTCACAACTTAGACATCCACATTATTCACACTCTCATAACACACACATACATATATATATATATATATAGGGCCTTGAGGGTGACCACGTTAACGGCGTCCAGAGGACGGTCTGTGTATTCAACCCTATCTCTGGCGCCGGTGCCCACCTCTCAATTTTAAATCCATGTAGACATTGAGGGTTCTTGGGAGGGGCCGTGCTAACACCTGCTGCTCTCTGGCAGCAGCACCATGCCCTCCCTTGTTTTAAATGCACTTTAGAACAACACGCAGCAACACTACACATGAGCGGGAGGAGGGAGGTATGGGGTCTTCACACACCCCCTTCTCTACTAGCCATCGGGGCGGGGGGGCTGGGAGGAGGTGTTGGGTCGATTGGTCTCCCTGCTGCTGCGGAGCCTGGGGCGGTCTGCTTGCCTCCACCCCGGGGGAAAGGGTCACATCTCTTGGGTCTGGGTGCCGTTTCCCCCTCTGGGGGCGAGGGTACCTGGACCCGGGGTATAGAGTATGTTTGGGGAGTATGATTGTGTGTACATGTCTATGTATGTCTGTCCCTACGTTGGGTGAGTGCTGAGTGTTTGTATATGTGTGCATGAAGGTGGGAAAGCATGTTTATGTCTGTGTGTGCCTGTTTGTCTGTGTCTATATGTCAGGTCGGGTCTTAGACTCCACCTCCCTGGGTACTCCCAGGCCCTCCAAGTGTGGAGGCCTATCTCCCCTCACCACACTCCCTGCTGGTAACTGATGCCCTCAGGGGTTGGTGCATTGGTGGTTCTTGGTGTCCGGGGCTGGGCGCTCAGGTATGCACCAGCTCACTCCCGGTGGCTACTTGGTGGGGCCTGGTGCCTGTCGCTCGGTCAGGCCTCTTCCGGGGCAAAGGGGGCCTTCGGGCCTCCGGCCTCGGGGCCTGCAACTCGGTTCACTCTGGCACAGCTGGCTGCCAGCAGAGCTGGCGGGCACGCCAGTGCAGCCCCCTCTGGCTTCTGCTCCGTGGCTACTGGGTGACCCCCTCGTCTGGGGATCTCCTCAGCCCTTCCCAGGAAGGTGGCACGGATGCCCCTCCGGTGGTACTCCTTGGGCTCTCGCACTCTGGGGCCTCTGGATGTCTGGAGCCTGGATCTCCTCCATGCCTGCTTCATGCCCTGGGGGACGGGGCTATGGGCCTCCACACCCTCTAGCAGACCGTTACATGGGGAAACCTTTTTTTTGTATACAAGCGCGTTGATCCACACAGGTGTGCACACGGGTGTTCACTGTTCGTGAGACATAAACTACACCTTTCTTAGCTGCTACTTCAAAGCACATTGTGCGCTGTCTGTCCTGCATGCTGCACAACAACTTTCAATATTTAGTATTTACTGATGTTCACACTTAGCTAGATTAACGTGATGGTGTTGTGTTTAGTATGTTGCTTTGTTTTTGTTTGGGGTTTTTTTTGCTTGTCTTCTCTTCTTTTTCTCTCAACAGGTGATCCAGGAGATTTTTTTTTTCTTTCTCTTTGTCTTTGTAAGTGCCCTTTCTCACTGTCTCTTTTCCCTTCTGTTTTTCTTTTCCTTCCTCTCTTTCTTTCTCCCTTTCCTATCCCCCAGTCATGTCTGTCCCATCTGTAACAACTGAAAATAAAATAAATAATAACAACAAAGTTTGATCAAATGGACCAATACGGCAATGCCATGATGATCCATTTGGCAGAATAAATCCATTTGGTATCCTTGTTGGTCTTCAGACAACAATTCTGACAGCTAAAGAACCAAATGGGACAGACAAAAAAAAAAAAAAAAAAAAAAAGAAAGAAGAATGCATCAGGGCCATTGTAGCCCTCATCCTAGTGTGAACTGGGGATGAGAGTTATGTTAAGGAAAACAATGTAGCACATCTATGTATTATTAACACTGGTCTATAAAAAAGTGCAGGAAGATAATATTCTTACACCCAGTAATAGGAAAAACTACACATGCAGAGGAAATCCAGACCCTTGTTCCTGTCACTTTCCTTCTTGACAGTCAAAAGAAATCTCAAGAGAAAGCATAGCTTTCTGAATTGCTTACCTTAAGCCTGTAAAGTTTTTTTTATTTATTACTCACTTTTCCCAGCTGAAATTTTATTACCATTAACTCATTATCATCATGAATCCTTACCTTATCATGGTAGAGGGGTTTGTGTGTCCCAGGGATTCCAGGTATTTTGTTGTATGGGGGCTTTTGCACCCTGATAGGGTCTAACATGACAAATTTGTCCTGGTTGAGGGACCAGACAAAGAGCAACTTAGAAGACTCCTATGAGTGTAAAATCAAGGGATCAGTTCATCCTGCCCGGGATAGGGTTACTGGGGCCCCTCCCTGGAGCCGGGCATTGGGAGGGTGCCTGAGGTAGCAGGACTTTAGTCAATGGTATCCGCCTCGCCACAGCTCCTGCATCTTCAAGAAGGGGAACCAGAGGGTGTGCTACATTCAAAGGGGATCACACGCCTCAGTCTTCCCAGGAAAGTCTTTGCCAGGGTGCTGGAAAAAACAGTCCATCCGTTAGTCAAACTTCGGATACAGGAGGAACAATGTGGTTTTCATCTCAGTCATGGAACACTGGATCAGCTCTTTACTCTCTTGAGGATATTTGAGTGTGCATGGGAGTTTGCCAAGCCAGTCTACATGTGTTTTTTGGACTTCGTGAAGGCATTCGACCGTGTCCCTGGGAGTATTCTGTGGGAGGTGCTTTGAGTCTGGCATGTTGCAAGAGCTTGGTATCCATTGCTTGCTGACTTGTTTCTGGTAGGTGTTGGACTCGCCCAGGGCTCCCCTTTGTCACTGATTTGGTTCTTAATTTTTATGGACAGAATTTCTCAGCACACCCAAGTGTTGGAAGACTTCCACTTGGGTGGTCTCAGAATCTTGTCTATGTCTTTTGCAGATGATGTGGTTCTGTTGGCTTCATCAGGTGGTGGCCTCCAACTTGCAGTGGAGTGGTTTGCAGCTGAGTGTGAATGAGAATCTGGAAGTCCAAGTCTGAGGCCATGGTCCTCAGCAGGAATAGAGTGGAGTACCCAATCCAGGTCACGATGAGTTGCAGTCCCAAGTGGAGGAGTTTAAGTATCTCAGGGTCTTGTTCATGAGTGAGGGGAGTGGGAAAACAGCAGATTGGTTCTGCAACTACAGTGATGCGGTTACTATACTGGTCCATCGTCTACATATTCTGTCTCTCGGCTGGCATAGGAACACTTCAGTGTTCGTCAGTGTCCCTCTCCAGGTCTAGGCTACTTTGCTTAGGTTGCTGTCCCCGCAACCTGGCCACAGATAAGCAGAAGAAAACGGATGGTAGGATGAATTTCATTTTTCTAAAATAGACAATAATCCTTTACAGGTAAATGTCATATCATGGGAAATTTACTCAGGCTATTTTTTCCATATGAGGCTAGTAGGACAAAATGATGAAGTGATGAAAATTTAACATCCAAAATATAATCCAAAATAAAATCTGGACATTCCCAAGTATTTGAGTTCCATGAATTTAAAAAAACATACCTGGTTCACATTTACTCAATTTTAATTTCAGGATCATAAACCAGCCACAGGAAGGCCACAAGACTGAGCCAAGCCCAGTTAACCCTTTCATGCATGAATTATGACAACCTCAATCAGGATTTTTTCTTAAGTATTTTTATTCATCTTTAGGCATGAAAAAAAGATTTTTGAGCTTCATATTTTTAAACATGTACTTCTCAAAGACTTTGTTTAACTGATGTGTATGGAGCGACACATCAGTGTCCAATGTAGTGGTTTATGTGCAAGTATACCATCAACACTGTAAATGTACTGTACATCAACACTGACACAAATTCACAAAAACAGCCTATGAATAGCTGTCCACTGTAGTGACCACTATGCATGAAAGGGTTAAATGTGGAGGTTTGCATCATTAAGGGCATTCTTCTCAAAAATCTTGGCCAAATCAAACATCCGACTCATCAAGATTATGATTTCCAGACTAAGATGTGTTAGGGTTTCAGTGGAAACTGTACTGCTGTTGGCTAAAGACAAAGGATGATTGGAGCAGACTTGTAGGTGATGACAGCAGAGGTACGAAGAGGTGTTCTGTATGTAGATATACAACCACCTAGAATTGCTGCTCTCAGTCAGTGGGAATAACCCCAGGTTCCGCTGTGGTACATCTACTGTCCACCATAAACACGCCCGTTTCACTGAATTGCAGAGTGTGACAAAGAGGTGACACTTTCTTCACAGAAACTTTGACTTGGATAGTTAGTTTTCTACATTCACTTACAGCTTTCTACACACATATCATCGCATGTTTGTGCATTGATCAGGGGTTCTATAAACATAACAGCAGACGCTGTGCACACTGAACAAGCAAGATACAGCAGAAAACAAAAACGTGATGCTTGCATTCTTTGGTTATTGCTAAATAATATTTGTGAACATGAAAGCATGGTACTGCAATGTTTCTTTAAAATTTTCATTTTCATTTTTTAAATTAATGCAAATTGATTATTGGTTGGTCCTCTCAGAGAATGGGCGAGTCAGACAGAGAGCACCATGATAGCAACAACAGTGTATGTGCTTGTGCATTCTTCGATAATTAAATATGTAAGAAATATGTTGGCCTCTGTTCTAAATTTTTAGGTCTCAGTGAAATGCTACTGTACTGCAGGAGAGGGAACCAAAGCTTTGGTACTGTCGTAGCTACTGTACATGTGTGGGTAATCAGTGCATACCAATTACTGTATGCATTGGCTTTGCAAATAAACGAACAGTCATAGCAACGATCACAGTCTGCCGGTAAATCACTTTTGTGATTTATTTTCATACTTTATTTTGCGCTGTGGAAGGGACAGTCCAAATCCAACTACTGATACATGTCGCGCAAATAAGTGTGCAGCCTGCAGTATTTATTTATTTGTTGATTTAGTTATAGGTGGAAAAACTCCATGTGTTGACAGCTAGGAGAGACTTAATAGTTATTCGTGGTCAACCTGGTCTTAATGAGTGACTACACAAACAGCACTCCTGCCCCCACAGAATACAATTTTTTTCAACTATGCAATCAGCAGATTACTCACAGCTTAATACTGTTTTATACATGTTCTATAGTTTCTTGGGAGCAATCAAAGTGTCATCATCATTATATGACCCCTTAACCTGAATGTAGAGAATAATCCAAGCAAAATTTATGGCCATGGTCCAGATATTCCTGTTGGGTTATTAAAGGAGGGAAAGTGTATACATTTGGAAGAGAGCGGCTTTGACCAGTTTCCCTGTCTAAGATACAGTAAAGCTGACAACATGATGCACTGCATTTACTGTTGTGAGTGTGGAAAGACCGTGGCTGGCAATACTGCATTTGTGACTGGTGCTAATACGTTTTGAACTGAAAAGCTGAAAAAGCACAGTGTATCCAGAATACACATTGTATGCTGTGATAAATGCAGTGCCCAAGTGTCCCCTCTCCCCACTGCCTTTCAGTGGCAGGCAGCAGCAAACAGGTCGTCAGAGGAGGCTGAGATGATGATTAAGTTTAACATTGCCTCATGATGTGGGAGGTCAGTCCCACAGGCCTGTAATCCTGGGGGCCACTGGGACGTGGCGTCTTTGGAATAGGGACGAGGCATGATGTCTTCCACAGCACTGGGACCCTCTGCAGACTCAGACTCAGCATAAACAGTTTATGAAAGACTCCACACAGCTGGGGGGCACAGGCCTTGAGGACGCGGGGACTCACTCCATCTGGTCCAGCAGACTTGCCTGAGTGGAGTCTCCTCATTTGCATCTCAACCTGGTATTGAGTGAAGGTGATGGGTGGGGGAGGGGTGTCAGGAATCTCACAGGAGGCAACAGCGCCATGTGAAGAGAGAGGCTGGCACAGTGGTGTGGCTCTGGATTCCAGGCTGACTACAGGTGAGGTTGTGGGGGTGTGAGCAGAAAGCCGAGCTTATGAGAGGAAGTGGGTACTTGTCCCTGACTGGGAAGTGGTTTAGCCCTCGGCACTATGGCAAGCGGGGCAAGGCGCAGCAACGGAAGAGTAGTCTTTCCTCACGTTCTCTTTCCCTTAGCCAATTATCAATACGCAGGGTGAGAGGTGTAAACAAAGCTACCGAAAAAATAACTGGTAGCCTATAGAAAACATTTCCTCCACCCTCTGGAAACATGGGACTACAGAACCAATATAAGTAGTATAAAAACAACATCTAAAATTAGTCTAAGTTTGACATTGAAAAGATGTCCTCAATGATCACATTTGGACTGTAAATGGCCCGTACACATAGGTCTTACGAAGGTCAATACTAGATGTTCAGTAGACATAAAAAAAGACATCACATGGCATTACGAAACAACCCCTGACCAAAACTGGAAGTCCAAAAATGACATAAGATGACATCACTCCGACGTCACTTTGACATGATTATTGTTGTGAATGACCCACTGTGCAAAGCACTTTAAATTGTAAGGTAAACAGATATAGTTTTACAGAGAAAATCCCATAACTAAGAGTAGGGGAGACCGGGGATAGTTGTAACGTGGGTCAGTTGTAACATTTCTAATTTCTCCAATCAGGGCTAAATTTCAAATCATGTGATTCATTCTGTACATCCCCAATTCAGTTCTTCTATCACTTGTGAAAAATCAGCACCCTTTCACAAACACAGACAATTTAAGAAGAAGAAAACTAATTTGTAAGCCAAAAAGTAAGTTTTTTTTACTTTAACTGCAAAGCAGATAATGCTATCAGAAAATGAAATAAACTCAAACTTAAAAAAATCAAACTTAAATCATGTTATTTGTATGTCTATGGGGATATGTTCTGTGCATGTCTTTAATGCTAATGTTTTAGCCATTAGCTGTAATGTTAGCTAGATTGTGGCTTCAGTAGTCTGGGTCAGTTGTAACAGCAACAGTCTCGGTTAGTTGTAACAAACATGCAAATGTTACAACTTATCCCGCTATTACTTTAACTCATATTTTTTTTTGTTTTCTTTGAATTACAGTATGCCTAAAGAAAGACTGACCGAGGGGTGCCTCTCAGTATTTTGGAGAGAGCATCAAATGATGTTAGAAATCAGGATAAGTCCAACAGATCTGTGGCAAAATTGTATGGCATTTGCCATGTCAGTTTGCACAGATTTTGTAAAGACAGGAAGAAACTGGAAGAGCAGGGATCAATTGAACTCCCACGTGTAGGATACCATAGTGGAAAGAAGGTCTTCACTGATGAACAAGAGAAAGAATTAACAGAATATCTGATGAGAGCTGCAGATGCATTTTATGGACTATGTCCACGTGAGGTAAGGAGATAGGAAGTGATAAAGGATAAGACAAGGGAAAGTTAGAAATTTGTAATAGTGGCAATTTAAAATATAGTATATCGGAAATAGTAACATATTTTGTGATTAAAATTACAGGTAAAAGAACTGTCGTATCAGCTTGCAGTGAACATGGATGCAAATATCCAAAGTCATGGGACAAATTCTCAAGGGCTGGACCAGACTGGTTCTCAGCCTACATGAAACGAAACCCAACTTTGTCCATTAGAAGTGCTGAGGCTACAATTCTGGCACGGGCCAACAGTTTTAATAAACACAATGTAGCAATGTTTTTCAAAAAATTTTATGAAGTGCTAAAGAGACACAACTTAACTGCAAATGACATATGGAATATTGATGAGACTGGCATAACAACTGTGCAAACCCCGGACAGAGTAATTGCAAAACGTGGCACTAAACAAGTTGGGGCAATGACATCAGCAGAGAGAGGTTCACTGGTCACCCTTGTATGTGCAGTCAATGCCATTGGCAACACAATTCCTCCAATGTTTGTGTTCCCATGCATTCGTTATGCAGACCCCCTTGTCAGAGATGGGCCAGTAGGAAGTATTGGTAGTGGAAATAAATCAGGATGGATGCAAGAAACAGAGTTCCTCATCTTTCTGAAGCACTTTGCAAACCACACCAAGGTAAGCCATGAAAAAAAAGTGATTCTTCTCATGGATAACCACAGTTCACACCTGTCAATTGCAGCCATTGACTTCTGCAAGAGCAATGGAATTGTGATGCTCTCATTTCCCCCTCACTGTAGTCACAAACTCCAACCATTCGACAGGAGTGTTTATGGCCCACTGAAAAAGATGGTGAACAGTGCAAGTGATTCCTGTATGACAGTGAATCCAGGAAAGACCATGACAATATATGAAATAGCAGGTCTTGTCAGGAAGGCACTTCCAGCAGCAGCTATGCCAAAGAATATACAGCCTGGATTCCAGTGCTGTGGAATTTGGACATACAATCCAAACATATTTGAGGAAAGTCACTTTGCTCCATCACAGGTCACAAATCATCCTTCTCCAACAGTCCATATGGACATTTCTCCAGCTGACCAACAGTCCGCTCCTCTTGCTGCTCATCTCACCAGTCCTACAGCTGATGATGTGACCACTCCTCCAGATGCTCACATCACCAGTCTTCTAACTGACCACCAAACTGCTTCCTCATCAGGCTGTGATGAAAACCCACAGACCTCCTTGGGCTTTAACCCAGAAGATGTGCGACCCTTACCAAAAGCTGGACCTAGAAAAACCCCTTTAACAGGAAGAAAAAGGAAACAAACAGCAATACTAACTGTTAAACCAGTTAAGATGCAGACCAGAGAAGGAGGAAAATAAGTTTCCCAAAGAAGAGGCTGTGCCAGAAACAAGGCAAATCCACTCCCACAACCCTAAAACAATCCAAGTTTTCCGCATCATGAACGAAAAATCTGAAAATGAATAACACTGAACAGGTCAGCACAGATTCCTCAGATGCTGATGAGAATTTCTGTATTGTGTGCATGGAAAACTTCAATAACTCAAAGCCAAAAGAAGCTTGGGTTAAGTGCCTGACCTGTACTCTGTGGGCTCATGAGGCCTGCACTCCAGGACAGCCATACATCTGTCACCACTGTGATTCTGATGGTGATTAAAACTTGACACAAACACATACAGTTCAGTTGATGAAGCTGGTGCACAACTATATTTTTTTCAGCTTCATTATTGTTTTCAAATGTTAGTGCAAGAGTTGTAGGTAGGTTACAATGCCCACTGAGCCAATGAGGCCAGACTCAATGAAGGCCAACCAAAACTAATGAAATATTCAGGTAGTGAAAAGTTGTCTTTTTTTGTTAGAATATGTTCAAAAGCTATATTTCTGCACTCACACACACACAAATAGCTACATAAATGTTTAGAAGTGCATTCAGGTGTTGAATAAAAAAAGATTACGTGTTAAGATTTTGTCAGTACTCTTATTTCGTTGTGTTACATCTCACCCCAGGGTATGTTAGAACTAACCCAGACTATGGGGTTAATTGTAACATTTCACTCTTTGTGTTTGAGACCATGCCATGCCATTAGCAACTGCATTGCAGAGAAAATAGCTCTACTATTTAATAGCAGAGAAATGTAAATACTTTGCATTGCATTTTGAATCCACTACCTTAAAAGAGCTCCTAGCTACAGACAGAAATGTCAGAAGTGTTACAACTACCCCCAGTCTCCCCTAAGCACTTAAAAAAAAAGGAGAACTGGGAGGAAGGTTCAAGCCCAGCTAAGAATGAAATTCAGTGCATTGTGGACCTGAGAGCAAAGCTGCACACATTGAGGAGGTTGTCACGAGAGAATTTTCTCGCGGTCCAGTAACATCAGCAGTGCCTGTACAACAGATGGGCTAGACTCGGGCAATTTTCACAGGGAGACAATGACTTTGTATATCTCCTTCTTCTAGCTCAGAGTTACTCGCCAAATGGGGGCAGGCTAGGTGGATGTCTCTCTGACCTTCGTTTGGCAATGGGTGTATATGGTGGAGTGTGGTTTGTGGTTCAGCTGCAGGGGGTTAGAGGGGTGGAGCAGTAGGTTCAGGGGACAGTGCCGGCTGGCACAGCTTACATCGATCATACTAACCACGGCTTCCCTACTTCCGTAACTGCCAGAACCCGGAAGAGGAGGAGAGTTATTGAACAGTACAGAGCTGTGTGTGTGGAGCTAATGAGAGCAGCTGGAAAGCAGGCTGTGTAAATAAGGCTTCTTTAAGCTCACATCATGGACATTTACACCCAGAGCAGTAACGGCATTGGTTGGCATCTGTAAGAATTTTTTTTTTTAAATACTGCCTGCTCAGTGTATTTAAATTCAGTTACAACTCCACATGTAACTGTAAGGCCAAGATGAATAAACTTGAATTTTATGAGTAAACACAGACAGGTAAGGTTAGAGTTAGGTTGCAATTTAGCGCATGTTAAATAAGCATCACTTCAGTAACTAGCATTTTAGTTTTGTTATAAGACTTCCCTTGCATTGTGTAATATAGTTGAAACTTCCATATGAAGGGGTAGATGAGAATCTAATTCTGCTTCTAATGACAACCTGCTGGCTGTTCAGATGTTACAATTTCTTTTTCAGTGATATGAGAGATTTAAAAAACTCAGGCACAAACAAAAATTCTTTATTCTCAATAATCAAATAGAACAGGGTCCAGAGACGTCAGCATAAAACAATCAGTGTGGACAAATTCAAAAGTTGTTAAATGTCTGAGAAAACATCTGTGATTCAAAGCCTGGTTTCAGTTTAAATGATTTTCACATGAAGTTTCAAAATACAGTGCAGCTGTATTAACTTATAAACTGATGCAAGGTACATGCAGAAAATGCCACTAAAAATATTGAACTAAGGGAGATGACTGGACACACAACAGAGTGCATGTGAAAGGGTAACTGGCATGGAGCAGCGACACACCGTTTAGCAGTTAGAAGCAGGTTTGGGGGCATGGGGGATTTAACTGGCACAGAAATGTACAGCGGACCAGGCCGAGAACTGGGCATGAGGACAGGGGAAGGAAAGTTAGCCAAAGGCTTGGCTTTCATGAGGTACTGCAGGGTGCCTTATTAGGTGCTCGTCAGTTCTGCTGAAGTTGCCAAGTAATACTGCTACAACCCTAATGGCTACATCTGTCTCATGGCGTGATTCAAACGAAAACAGCACATTCAAAGAAAAACCCAAAGATCAACTTTTCATTCTGTAAATTATTTATCAGCTACAGTTAAACAAACATACTCGTGGGGTTTTTTGTCTGGTTTTTTGTCTGTAAACATATATACTTCACTGCCCTGATGTACTGTTAGTGTGTTACTCTAACAGTACATCAGCAAAACTATCACATGAGTGCTGCTGTTTGGCTGAGGAAGGTTGAGGAAAATGAAAACATAACTGTAAGCGCTATATAAATACAGGCCATTTACCATTTACCATTTACTCAGTGCATTATTTGCTCCCTTGGCTGAGTTTATTCTGTGTGACTTTAAGGCTGATTTTGGTAAAGCTGACAGCCTGGTAGGTCCAAAAACAGATGCTCCTTACTGACCTTGAATCTAGGTGTTCAGATAATGTGCTAAAACAAACATGGAAGAATGAAGGGTCATCAACATTTGGGCCATATACACTTACACAGTGATGGGAATAACGGTGTTACAAGTAACGGCGTTACTAACGGCACAACACCGGTAGCTAGGGGGCAAAACTATCACATGAGTGCTGCTGTTTGGCTGAGGAAGGTTGAGGAAAATGAAAACATAACTGTAAATTCAGACACATGAGCTTGTGCCGAAAAGAATGCTACCAAACAAGGCAAAGTAAATAGTTTTTAAAGGTGAAATGTAGAGGGAAAATCAATAGTTAAAAATGGCCAATTATACCCTGGACCCCAGAGGATTAAACTTTGTTTTTAAAAGTAACGCAATAGTTACTTTTCAAGTAATTAATTACTTTTAGAATCTTGTAACTCAGTTACTAACTCAGTTACTTTTTTGAAGAAGTAACTAGTAACTATAATTAATTACTTTTTCAAAGTAACTTGCCCAACACTGCACTTACAATACATAGCTTTTTGTTAAGTATAGATAATTTAATGATCAGAAATCTACCCTCTGGATCTATAACTGTCTTGAGTACTGTGAAATTTTTATGTGTTAAAATTGCTACTCCCCTTTGTCTCATTCCTCAGTTCTAAAATGAAACCTTTCTTAGAAACCAACATTCAAAGAAAAATTTCTGAACTTCACAATTTAATTCAATTCAATTTTATACAGCACCAAATCACAACAGTAAGCAAGAAGGTACTTAATATTTTTTGGTAACGACCCTACAATAATACAGAGAAACTTCCACAATCACACGGCCCCTATAAGCAAGCAATCCGGCGACAGTGGGAAGGAAAACTGCTTTTTAACAGCAAGAAGCCTCCGGCAGAACCAGGGTTAGCAACGGGCAGCCATCTGTCTTGACCGGTTGGGGTGAGAGGAGGAAGACAGGACATGACAGGCTGTGAAAGAGAGACAGAGATTAATAATAATTCATAATTAAATGCAGAGTTGTGTATAAACATATGGTGAGTGAAAAGGAGTGAGAGAAGGAGAAACGCTTAGGCTGATAGGGGATTCCTATGATGCACTAAGTCTATTACAGTATAACTAAGGGTGGATTCAGGGTCACCTGATCCAGCCTTTACCAGAAATCTCATCAAAAAGGAACGTTTTAAGGATAATTTGAAAAGTAGTGAGCATGTCTCTCGCCGAATCCAAGCTGGGAGCTGTTTCCACAGAAGAGGGTTCTGAAAATTGAAGGCTCTGCCTCCCATTCTACTTTTAAATATCCTAGGAACCAGTTCCTTTAGAGTTCTTTTAGAGATTAATTGTCCTCTCAGTGTTCCTTCGCCTTGTGTCAAGTCTCCTGTATTACGTTCATTCACATGTCTGTGTTTTTCACGTTTAGTTATGTCACTTCCTGTTCTTTTCTGAGAGTTGGCAATCCTCGTGCTTTGCTTTTAGTTTTGGTTCCTTTGTCTTGATTCTGTGATTTAATTGAGCTGTGTCTTGTTCTACCCAGCTGTCCATATTTCCCTGATTCCCCTTCTGTGTGTTTATATAGTTGCTGTCCTGCATTTACCTTTGTTAGTGTATGTTTCCCTAGCCCCAGTATGTTTTTCTACCCCCATGTTCCAGACTTTTTCTTTATCGCCCTCTTTAGATGCAACTCCCCATTCCAACCACACCCAAGACAAAGCAAGCAACAACAACTATTCACACAGTTTATGAATAGTCGCAGTTATCTATTCACAAAACTGTTTACAAAAGCTTGTGGCTTGAACTCACGCTATTAGGCATACATTTCGCTCACACTAGTGTGGGTAGGGTTTGCAGTAGACAAAACCTTATTCTTTTTGTTATAGTGTAGGACTTTAAATAACAAAATTCAGTTTGTTTTTTTATGGGAGGGTGGTGTTACAGCTCCAGTAGGTCTATGTGCTGTGTGGGAGTTCAGCTGCCAATTGTTTGACCTGAGGAGCCACTGCACAGCTGGCTTCATTCAGCAATCAGCCATCGAGCTGTATATAAGCTAGTGAAGAGCTGCTCAGTGAGTGGGTGGGCCAATCTTGGGTAGTGAACTTTAGTGATGTATTCTGTCTGTATTAAGTTTGGTACTCCACAGAACACTGTCTGTATATCCTGCAGACCATGACAGAACACTCTGACCCTCATGGACCCAGCAAACACAATAACAGAGGAGTTCAGTGGGGAACTGAAAGGGCTGGAAGATAAATATTCACATCCATAAATCCACAGATTTTAAAGATCTTATTAGGTGCAATAAGTGTCATGGATGCCATCATCAAGTAGAACCCACTATTTCTGAAACTAAAACATAAAAACTCCTCTAAAAACTCATTTAACGATCCAAGATATAGTGTCAGTGGCAGAATTGGAACAGTATGAGAACAGCCCCACCAACACTGGAGATGGAGCAATTCTGGAAGAGTATATAGGAGAAGGACGTAACCCATAACATCAATGCTCAGTGGTTAGTTGATCTAAAAGCAGAGCATGGCAACCTAAGAGAACAGGATCCAGTATATATCACAGTGGGAGACATTCAAGACAGTCTCAGGCATTGAGGATTGGACAGCACCAGGCCCCGACATCATTGACACTTACTGGCTAAAGAAGCTAACTGCACACCATCAGCGTTAACTAGTTGCCAATGGATAAGATGCACCTGGAATGAGTAACTGAAGGCTGGACAAGCCTGATCTTTAACTTCTCTAGATTTCACTCCAAATCTAGCATTCTGAGACTTTATGCTAAGCAGAAGGAAGGTGGCCGAGGACTAGTGAGTGTCAGTGTCACGATCTGGGCCATCCTTTGACCCAGCGTTTTGAGTTTTAATTTATTTTGATGTTTATGGTTTGTTTAGGTTCATTAAGTTATTCAAGTTAATTTGTTTATTACATTCCCCTTGTGTTTTCAACCCCTGTGTTAAGTCCCCCTTGTCCTTCATGTGTTTCATGTCTGTGTTTTATGCTGTCAAGTTCATGTACTCATGTCTGCGTTTCATTATGTTTCCTATTTTATTTTGAAAGAGGTCCTGTGTTCCTGTGTTCTGTGTTTTGTTTTACTCTTCCCCTGTGGAGTCGTTATGTTCATGTTGTGTCTACTGTGCCTTTCTGTCCCATGTTTCAGGTCCCTATTTTCTGTCTCCCCAGTCTGTTAAGTTTACATGTCTTGAGCTCAGTCTGTGTGTTTCCTGTTTTACTTTGAAGGTCCGTGTTTTGTTGTTGTGAGTTTTGCGTTTGGGTCCTTCTCCTGCCTGCACACAGCCGCTTTCTGACAGTCAGAACTATTATCCAGGATGAAACAGCAGAGATTCATGAGAACGTCAGGTAGATGTCACAACTAATAGTCTGCTTAGTGAATACCTCAGGCAGCAGAAACCTGAGAAAGAAGAGGAGCAAAAAGAGGAACCATGATGGAAAGACAGGCCCCTGCATGGGACGTACCACCAGCAGGTAGAAGAATTAGCTGATACTGAAAAATCCTACCAGTGGCTGGACTGAAAGACAGCACAGAGAGACTAAGCATGGCAGCACAGGAACAAGCTCTAATCACAATATTTATAAAGGCTGGGGTCTACCACACCAGGCAAGACCCCAGGTGCAGGCTGTGCAAAGATGCCCCTGAGACAATCCAGCACATAACAGCAGGGTGTAAGATGCTACAGATGCAATGCATACATGGAACGCCATAAGCAAGTGGCTGGCATAGGATACAGGAACATCTGTGCCGAGAAGCGTCTGGAAGTCCGAAGGTCAAAATGGGATACTGACTGACTGAGCTAAGATCCTGTGGGACTTCCTGATACAGACAGAGACAAACTGATGATGACTCACCAAACATACAGAGTAGTTTTGCATAGACAGAGGAAGACAGCCGTAGTGATTGATGTAGCTATTCGAAGAGATGGCAACATCAGAAAGGAGCATGAGAAGCTTGAGAAATACCAAGGGCTAAGAGAAGGGCTAGAGAAGACATGAAATTCCAACCAGATATCAGTAACAAGCCATCGAATCCACACATGCAAAGAAGTCAAACCATGGACATCCATATATTAATTCATGTGTAATGTTAGATCTTGCAACAGCCAGCTTGAGACCAAGGGGTCCATGTTCAGGTCCCATTTAGTCTCACCTTGCCCAGGTTTCTCTTCCTGCTCCAGTCTTGTTAGGTCAGGGTTTCTCCAGTACTCACAGTTGGTGCAGAAATATGCTCCACACCCTGGATTCCTTTCTTCTTTAGCAAAACCGTGTTGCTGTCCAAAATCTTCTCCACTATGTCTGAACCCTCGTACTTGGCCTTCACTGCAGTGTCTTTTTGTTGGTCACGTGCCTTAACACACACCTTCTGTCCTATGTGGAATGGGACCTTCTGGGCTGGAGCCTCTTTGTTATTTTCTAAGCTCCTCCCAGCTTCTGACGTCACAAATGGGCATAGATTCAGCTCCTCTGCTGGGGAGGGGCGACCTATTCTCGGCTGATCGTTCAAAGCCCTCCCAATCTCCAGGGTCTTAGTGCTCCACTCCTTGGAATTGGCGTTCTTACCTATCCAATTTTTCACCAGCCCAATGGTCCGTTCCACGACACCATTAGCTTGAGGTGTGTAAGGTGGAGAATAAATCCTAATCACCTCATTTTGTTGACACCATTGGTCCATGCGTCCCATTGTCTGTCCGCAACTCTTTAGGCACGCCCAGATCACTGCACACCTGTTCCAACATTGCAACCACACTGTTTGCATTGGCCTTTCTTACCGGCTTGGTAACTATGTACCCTGACATAGAATCCACAAGCACCAACAGGTATTTTTCTCCCTTTTTCCCTGTTACACTCATAGCTCCTGCAACGTCCACGCATACTGACCCCCATGGAATAGTGCTCTTTATGGTGAGGCCTCCGACTCACTGTCCTCTTCTTCCGGCATTATATTGACCACATACCCGGCACTCTTTTAGGACTCATCAAACTTGGCTCTCAGGAAACCAGATGTGTTGCTTTTCCAACTCCTTCCGCATGGCTAGGGTGCCTGCATGGCCTAACCCTTCGTGTACCGCCTGTACAACTCCTGCCAATTTTTTATAAATGTTGGCCCTAGCAGCGGACATCCCGTGTCAAAAAAATGAAAATATCAGTAATATAAAATCAAATCCTTTTTCACTGTTCCTCTCAGCTACAAATGAGCAAGAAGTAATAAATATCACATTAAAATGTAAAAGTAAGTCTTCAATGGATTATCACGACATAAATATGTCTGTAGTTAAACAGGTTATTCTGAATATTGCTAGTCCCTTAACATATGTCTGTAATTTATCATTTCAGTCCGGTTGTTTTCCAAAAAAAATTAAAATTGCGAAAGTAATACCACTATACAAAAGTAATGACAAACACAGTTTTACCAATTATAGGTCTATTTCTCTACTGCCTCAATTCTCAAAAATTTTAGAAAAACTTTTTAATTCAAGATTAGAAAAATTCCTTGAAAAACATCAAATAATAAATGTTGGTCAGCATGGTTTCAGAACGCAAAGAACCACTTCAATGGCAATAATTGAGGCAGTAGAAGAAATTACTAATGCACTGGATAAAAATAAATATGCAGTTGGTATTTTTGTTGATCTCAAAAAGGCCTTCAACACAATCAATCACTCAATTTTATTGGATAAATTGGAAAGATATGGTATTCGAGGGAAAGCTGGTAACTGGTTAAAAAGTTACCTAACGGGTCGGGAACAATATGTTAGCATAGGGCATTACCATTCAGAAAAACTTGATATTACATGTGGTGTTCCCCAAGGGTCAGTGTTGGGACCAAAACTTTTCAATGTATACATAAATGATATTTTTGATGTTTCTCAAGTACTTAAACTCATACTGTTCGCAGATGATACCAACATATTTTTCAGTAGCGATGATTATACTGATCTTGTAATGACCGTAAACAGGGAGCTAAAATTAATAAAAAAAATGGATGGATATAAATAAATTATCATTAAATATAAGTAAAACTAAAGCAATGTTTTTTGGTAATTTAAAATATAATATAGAATTACCAATTATTATTGAAGGTGTACCAATTGATAATGTGAGTGAAAACAAATTTTTGGGAGTCGTAATTGATAACAAAATTTCATGGAAACCCCACGTCAGACACATAAAACCAAAATTTCCAGAAGCCTCGCAGTTTTGAACAAAGTGAAACCATACCTTGATAAAGATGCACTTCCGTACTCTGTACTGTACCCTGGTCCTTCCATATTTTACATATTGTGTGGAAGTGTGGGAAACACATATAAAAATACCACTAATCCATTAGTCACAGTACAGAAACGAGCACTGCGTATTATTCACAAGGCTGGTTATCTAGATCATACTCACAAACTCTTTCTTCAGGCAAAGTTACTTAAATTCCAGGATCTGGTTAATTACAATACATCCATAATCTTATACAAAGCCTTTAATAAACTTCTACCTGCAAATTTACAAACTATATTTGAAATTCGAAAGGGCTTATAATGTGAGAGGCTTCGAGAATTTAAATTACCCAGAACTCGAACAACCCGTAAAGGTTTTTGTGTGTCTGTATGTGGTGTGAAAATCTGGAACAGTCTGAGTTTACAACTGAAACAATGCAAAAATATTCATAAATTTAAATTCCTCTACAAACAGTTGGTCTGGTCACAGTATACTCAATGATGGTTTTGGTGTGCTCTGTAATGTCTGTTCTCTTACCATTGCTGGTATGGATTCCAAAAAAAAAAAAAAAAGTGTATGTATGTACATATATGTACATGTGTGTGTAGATGTGTGTTTGTTACTATGTAATTATTATTGCCTGTTACCTGTGGTAACGCAATTTATAATTAATATATTTTGTATTCAGTTATGAAGGTTCTATTTGTTGTTTGTGAGCTGCCGTTGAGATGCCCGGGGCTGTTGATGTGTTGTTTGGTTTGCAATGATGGGCGTAGCTGTGGGAAGCTATTGGTTTTTTGTTGATGAGTGAGTATAGGGGTGGGATTTAATAAGTTTTCTTCGTCCCACTCCTTTTCAGGTAAATTTTGTTTTTTGTTTTTGTGCACTTTATGTTTAATATATGTATTTTGTTGTGCCTGAAATGAACAAATTAAAAAAAAAAAAAAAAAAAAAAAAAAACCTCAGGGGCTTTAGCACACTTATGCCGAATTCCTCCTCATCAGGCTTTACTCTTGGTGTCTTAAAGCTGCTCTTCCTTCCCGTCGAAATGCGAGGCTCCTTTTCAGGGTTCGTTGACTCTTCTGTTGCCTGCACAGTTTGGGACTCCTCTTTCGCCTGTTTCTTCGTTCTCACCGGGCTTAACCCTTCCTGCCCTCTTTCTAGTTCGGCTAGTGTTCTTCTCAATCGCTCGTCTTGTTGTGAGGGGGACGAGATCATCACAAACTCCTGTATGGCGTTGTAGGCTTTTGCTGCTTTCAAGTATAGTCGTACCGCAGCCAGCATTGCCCCTTTAGCGACCTCCCAATGCAGGGCTTCGGAACTCAGGCCGTCGGTGCACATTACTACTCTTGTACTGCCCATCTCATTGGCTTGGCCGAGTCCTTTCTCCAGGATTTTTACCATCTCCCGTCGGTACTCACTGGCTGAGGAGAAATGTTCTCCAGGGACTGTCTCATGGGTTGCATATTCTTCTATGTGCAAATGGATTATAGCATAGTACGGCAGTTCAGCTCCACTTGTCACGACCCCTTGATGTCCTCTCTTCTTATCTCCCTTAAGGCTCTGTCTCACTTGCCGCTCAAAGTCTTTTCCTGCTCTGGTGAGCAGGGCACTTCTGAATTTGTTGTTGTAGAGCCTCAGGTCAGTGTCCGTGAACATGAGCAGCGCATCTCCGTTTAGATCCCACGGGCTCCCTTTCAGTTGATATATTTTCACTCCATCTGGGTTTGGGAGCTCTTTTGCTCCCTCAGGGACTCTGCTTAGCTTGTTCCTCCAGTCTTGGGGGTCGTGCTTCCGCTGTCTCTCCCTTTCATTTAGTAGCTTGACCAATGGCGTTGCCCCAGCTGCCATGAATTCAGGGAGTTCCTGCTGTCCAAGTCCTGCTATCAGCATTGAGGGACTAGGTTCTTCTCCCTCACTCTCCTCCGGGCTCTCTGCCTGATCTAGCTGGCTGGATGTCTCGACTACTGCTGAGCTTTGTCGTCTCAACACTCCCTTGAACTTGTGAAGCTCCTTCAATGGTTCTTCATAGTCCTTATAACGCGGTGCTGCTTTAACGTGGGTATTTACTAACACACAATCCACATCCATCTCTCTAGCCAGCATCTTCACTACTGGGTCATCCTTCTCTGCTGGGCTCACCAAGGTGCTGACGCTCCCCTGGGTCCATGCTTTCAATGTTACGTTCCATCACTTTATCCAACTGCAGATATTTTCTTTGCTTTTCGTCTCTTTTGGACTGGATATCACCACCACAATCTCTTTATTGCAGGTCTTGGGCGAATAAAACTTCTCTCCTCGTTTATTGCTTCCTCAATTTTCTCACTCAGGGTCTCAGTTTCTGTTTCTTCATTCATCTCTTTAAGGTGCGCCCGAACTGACTCGTGCCAAGAATTAAAGCCATTTACGTAGGGTATCACTCGGCACAGTTGCTTGTGGGTTTCCTCTGTCCCTCCTGTGGCCTCTGAACTTGAACCTTCGCCCAGTGATGAGGGAGAGCTCCCTCCTTCCTCGAGGGTTTGCTGCTCCTTTTTCTCCATTCTCCTTAGAGTTCTTGGTCTGTAGTCTTTGTCATCTTGAGTTGCTAACCTCTCAAAGCCTCTCTTCGCGCGCTGAGTCAGGGATTATTGGGAGGAGAAAGATATTTTTGTGGATATTTTTATGATCATTATTACTATTCCATTAATTATGAATATTGATATTGCATTTAGATGTTTAAACATATTGGCACCCAATTAAGCTTTTATTACAAGTCCAGTAAGAACCACTTTAAACTGTTGAGTTGAATCTATAATTTTAAAGGCTTTTGAATGTTTTTATATTCTTACACTGAAGTCTTCAGTGGGTGAGAAACTGAGCTGCAGGGACAGGAAATATACTCTGTGCCAAAATGAGATAGGAAACACTTCTGCAAGGCTTGCTGAAGTGAAACTGAAAGCAGTCTGAGTTGGTTTGTCATTTTATTATGCATTTATATTTTTGATTAAGCTTTAAGTAGTTGTATTAGATTGAAACATTTGTTTTATACATTTTATATATAAGTCAAGATCGGCACACACAGGATGGCCTTAGCCTGGTTGCTTAAGCTGAGGTCAATTAAGGTGCAGCGTGAGGATCACACATGTACAGACATACACACATACACACACATAGTTTCAGTTGTGTACGTGCTGGCCTTCTGTCTGGTGGAAAGGATACAAGGTTTAGCTGATGAAGTGAAGGGTGAAATAAAGGGCAGCAGAAGCTGACACACACATACACACACACATATAAGTAGACTCATTTAGTAGGTAAGAAGTTAAGATGTGTTTTGCTATAACTGCAAAGTTGGGGTGCGTACGTGTTAGTCTGTTCCAGGAAGTACACCAGATGTCCCAGAGATAAGCGACACCGAAGCTGGGGGAAGCACCTGGGTTCGAGCCGAGGACGGTGTTCTTTAAACTGTGTCAAGGGTTGACTGAACGGTTGTGGTTTTGGATTGACGTATGCTGTACTGGATCTGCCTGGCAACAGAAGAGGGGGCTGTACTATTTTCACCCCTATAAAGTCTTTGTTCTGACTATTGTAGGACAGTTCAACACTGAATCTGCACAGTGTTGGACTCCACATGTGTGTTCATTAAAATGCCGTCTAATTGCACCCGGCAGGATCAGTGGTCATTATTTTTGGTCTTCCTCCTCAATTTCTGAACCCTTAACAGGATGATTGGTCAGCTGCCTGGTTGTTCTACGCCATCCTCCGGAGTTTGGTCAATCCTCCTTCGACGTTGCGTTACTCCTGCTGGCCGCGCAGGTCTGACGATTTCTCTCCTCAGAGTTGGTCGTCTTGATTCGATGCTCGGGCGGATGTCCTCTCCGCTGCACACCTTCTCTGTGGCAGTAGTCCTTACTGCTCCTCTGGGTCGTCTCAACAGCTGTCAGCGGTGCTCCTTCCGCTGCTTCTTTGTTAGTGGACTTGATTCTCCTCTCGTGCCCACCCAGGGATGCCAAGCTGTTAGATCCCATTTACCCCTGTACAGGTGATCTGGACCGGCTCTCCATCCTTCGGGTCAGAGTCCCTTAATCCCTACGGGTATTACCCTGTTAGGTGAAGTTGAGACTAGTTTAAGCCGGCAGCGAGGAGATTCGCTCAGCCTTCCTAACTGCCTTCGTCTAAGCGCCCGCCCTGCACTACCTCTGACTCTATGCTCTCATTGGCAACCTTAATGAAACATATTTGTCAGCCACACTTATTAACGGCAGCTCTCCTCTAATGATCTATGGCACTTGTTATTGTGCTGAGTAAAATTTAGTGACCTGGACAGTAGGTCCCAAGGACGTGTTATAATGATTTACTAGAATAACCTATAAGAACCCTAAATCTGATGTTATGAGTTATCAGTGCGCCCCAGGGTGGCTGTGGCTACAACGTAGCTTGCCATCACCAGTGTGTGAATGTGTGTGTAAATGGGTGGATGTCTGGATATGTAAAGCGCTTTGGGGTCCTTAGGGACCATAAAGGCGCTATATAAATACAGGCCATTTACCATTTACCATGAGTTAACACACATAAAGTCTTAACATTTACTGTTTTAAGGAAGTAATAGAATGAATGTCCACAATTCTGACTTTGAATGCAGGTAGATAATTTTTATTAAAGCAAAATTTCAGCAGGGGTTGGCAAACAGCTTAATTGCAATTTAATCAATCAAATCCAAATAATCAATTTATCACACTATAAACCCTAACTATTCTGTTGCTAAGTGACTACAACCGTTGTTGAGGTGGGTCTTCTTTTAGGAGGGAAGGAGGATCATCGTGCGCACTGATAGAATCCACTTACCCGCTGTGTTGGCCGAAGTCCAAAGGAAAGATAAAGTGTAGCCCAGTACAAGGCTCCCCGACTTCACCTTCTTGACTCTGATCCTAACTCAGCATACAATGAGTAGGCAGTTCAAAATTCATAACCCAATCAGTCGATCCAAAGTGAAGGGCTATGACTTCTCATCTGTAGTCCCTTGCTCTAAGTCTTTTCACATCCTACTCACCGGCTCGGGACTAGAGGAAAAAGCCCCTCTCTGCTTCTGCCTCTCATTTTTATACACCTCAACGGACCTTTCCAGACATGTCTAAACATCTTCCGGACGGAAACACCATCTATGGACATGTCATGTTCCTCCTTAGGCCCACTCTTTGCTCTTTGACGTACTGGCATGACTTGCAGTTTTAGTGCATTTCTTTTCTTCCACTCCACCCAACAATGCTGCAGCTCAACTTCCCTAATAAATCTTAAGTTTCATACAACCAAAAATCACTTCTCCTTTTTCTCATGTCTTAAGGTCTGTTTAACTCATATACACACACATTATGATTTTTTTTATTAATCTTTTAGCACTGCAATGCATACATAACTCTTTTTATTTGATTCTATGCTTTAACAGACACAACAACTGTCATGGTCCTGAGTCTGACGACTCAGTGTTTTGGGTTTCCTTTATATTATTCTATGTTCTTGTTTATTCTGTTATGTCTTTTGTTTAGGTTTGCTATGTGTTTGGGTTTTGTTTTATGCCTGCCTGTGTTCCCTCTGTCTGTCCACAGTGTCACTGTGTCTGCTCGTAAGTCTGTTAAGTTCAGTGTCTTGTCAGGTCCTCTGTGTCTGTTAGTTTCCTGTTTTATTCTGAAGGTCCTTGTCTCATGTGGGTGTGTTCAGGTTACGTTTCCCCTGTCTCGTCAGCTGTGATTTCTCCCAGGTGTGTTCCCCTCCTGTTTCCCATCCCCTGATCACTGCTGTGTGCATTTAAGCCCTGTGTGTTCTCCTGCCTGTTGCCGGTTCGTCTGTGTTATCTTCCTCCGTCATCTGTGTTCGTTCCCTGCTTGGTTCTGTGTCCTCTAACTGCGTCTCCCTGCTTCACTATTTCAGGTCTGTGTTTTGTTAGCTTTCTCCAGTTTAGGTTCTGCTTAGTTTCCGCCCACACCTTTGTCATTTCTGTTTGTATTCCTCCTCAATAAAAGTCCACTCTCATCACGTATGCCTGCATCTTGGGTCCTTTAATAAATTCCACACGGCTCGCCTCGCTGACCGTGACAACAACTTTCCTTAATTCCATTTGTGACGAACATGCCGGAGATTCTCACACTAATAATGTAGTATTAATGAGAAATGACGTGGATAAAGTACTGAAGACATGAAGAAAATGAGGTGCAAAAAGACACAGCAAGTCATGATACCAGCTGAAATCTATCAGTAATTAGAAAGCAATCCTACCACTTGGTGCAAATTAATATCAGCTGGTCCAGTCCCAACCAATGCCCTACAAAAAGCTGCTGCATTACCAAGGTGTCACACAAGAAACATCTCACAGTGGGTAAAATCAATGATCTCCCCCTTATTGTTATAGAGTGGCTAAAATGACTAATGAACACATCACCAATTTTCTAATGTATTTCTAAAGGTGCTAGTATGTTGTGTATATGACACACAAGCTTATATAGTATATAAAGCCCGTAGAGTGGCCATATAAAATTATCTCGCGAATTCTGCCAGTCGTAAACCTGCAATAAACTATATTTGTCAAATAACTGCTTTTGGTTCAAAAGTACAATATTTGCCAATTAACTGTATTGTGGTTGAAGAAAAAGTAGTACATCAAAACTTACTCACTAAAAACAAGCTCAACTCACAATAATCTAATTTATTGCTCATGCATTTCACTTTTCAAAGAATTCAAATGATCCAAATAATCTCACCCCACACTGTCAGCACTGGCTGTAGTGGAAGGCTGATTTGACTGATCTTCTACTGTGTGCTTATGCATTCTAACACCATAGAGCACACAATTGTTTGTTCATACACTAGCACCACTGTGCCTTTGTGAATGAACATTATATTTGTCTGACTAACCTCGTCTAGCTCTAATTTGAGGTTTCGTTTGATTTAGAGCTGTTCCATAAATATGTATACTGCAAATTCTGCACCATGTTGCAAGCCAGATTCACCAGCATGAGTGCAGTCACTCTTTCTCTGTGCACTCAGCAGTTAAATCAGCTGAGAGTGCCAGTGCACAAGAGCATAATGAAACCACTGATTAACGGATTTTCAGCATTTTTCAACCTCTCCTCTCCACATGAGGGCCCTTTCTTGCCTCTGAGTCTCCTAACACCAACCTAGAGTCTACCTGTTAATTGAATCAGCCACAGAATTATTATTTTTGTGTCTTTAACATAAAGCACCTTATACCACTGTAGTCGTGATTTGGAGATATTTAAATAAATTGATTTTAATTCAGTAATTATTTTGATAATCTACTGGTTCGATAGTTGGTTGAAAATTTACCTTTGCACCATCCAGTCTGATTATGAAATAAATGAAGTGTTAGTTGAGGTAGTCTACTTTTATTTATGCCAGACAGTTGTTTTTTTTCCAAGTTATTGGCCTGTTCTTTGATATGACTCTAGCAGAAATGAAGCAAGGTGTTCATCAAGTCATTCACTAGATCTGCATGTCGAAGAAAAGGGAAAAGTTTTCACTGGTCCTAAATCAGCAAGTAAGTAAAATGAAATTATTTGTTGACATCAAAGTATTTATCTTGCAGACAGAGTAGGTACATCAGTACTGGAATACCTGTTGAAGTGTTGATTTTTTTTTTTAATAACAGACAACGATAACTAAGTAAATTTAAAGTTTTCAAATAATTTCATTTATTATGAGGAAAATGCTATTCAAACCTACCTGGCCCTATGTGAAAAAGTCATTTTGTCACAGTGAATGAGCGGACTCAATCGCAGGACTCTGTTGACATAGTGAATGAACAGTTTCTATACAGTGTCACCAGGTGCAAGGGGAAAAGGGGCTCGAGGGAATCCAGGGATGGGAAAGGGAAAACCACACTCCTGTTTGGCCACAGACAGGATATGCTCCTCTTCGGTCGTGCTCCACTCTAATCTTCGGTCACACATGCCACTCGTAAACCCTTACGCTCACAACGAGTGTCGTACAACAATCCAGCAGTGAGAAACACTAAGCCGTCATCTTAAGTAGTAGCTGGAGTGGCCGGATAACCAGCAGCAGGTAAGTCATTATTTGCAGGTGAATAGGCCAGAGGTGCGAACCTGCAATGAGTTCCACCCAGAGTTCTACTTCAGTGGCATTTTGTGCTATGCATTTCAGCTGATTTAGAACAAAGAGTTCCAATTACCACTCTCTCTCCCCTTGGGAACACGCTCTCCTGCTTCTTCCAGGTTTCTTGAGAATTCCTTTCTCTTTTAAGATCCGACCTATACGTACTGACAAGATTCAGCATCACACATTTGATGAAATTACCACAACTACCTTTTGTTTCCTGTCTTTGAGATGGTAGAATACTTTAAATCCAATTCCACTGCCCTGACCTTGTGCTCCTTCTTGCACACAGCTTTCATTTGTCCATCATATTAGCCAACTCTCTGCCTTTATCAGACATAGTCCCTACTCCATACTCTTGCCTTTCCATCTGTCTAATTGCCTCCAAACAGGCCTTCTCTGTTTCCTCTTCCTTTGTCTTTTTCCAGCAGTAACAGTTTGCAGTAGTGCTATGATGACCAGCAAGACCAGTGGCAGTCACTGGTAACTCAGACCTCGACCAGTCTATCATGGAAAATCTTACCAGTTTACACTGGATGCCCTTCCTATTGCTCACCAATTTGCTTGGGACCAGCACTAGGAATGCACTGGCTTGTGCCCCCTTATTGCTCAGCTATATCTATAAACATCTAAATGGCTCAAAAACATGTGCTGGAATATTATCTAGTGCTATTTTTTCACCTGAAAATTATATGCAAAATTAACCCATAAAGTGAAAAAGATTAGCATAAAATGCAGGTGCATCCTGTTTCCACTGGTCATCTGTGAGATGTTTCAGCAACTTGACTGATCTGATCCAGCCAGGACTCGGCACCCTGTTCAGCGAATCTTATTGCTGCAAGCAGACCAACTGGATCGCCATGAAAAATGCTTCAACAGATCTCTAAAGAACAAAGCGCACTCCTTCGGGTAGAAACAGAATTCAAAGGTATGTTTCAGACTCACCAAGCCAGTATTGAAAATGTACCACCTGCACTTCCTCCACTCCTTCTCCAAATGTTGCTGCTTGGAGGAAAACGAGCCAACGGATGGGGAGTAGCAGCCGATGCAGCTCGGCCGTGCCAATCTATCCCTCCTGGATCGCAGGAGAACATGACTGGCGGGTGAGTGCTTTTATTGTGGAAAGAAAGACCACTATGTTGATACTTGTCCGTCGCGGTCAGAAGATGCTGCCCGTCAGTAACAGTGGGGACTAGGGATGGGTACCGGTGTCGGCACCGGTTCTGACATAAACGGTAGTAACCAGACCGAAAAGCAACGCACAGTTCGGTGCTTTTTTTCCCTGAGCCAATTCTAGCCAATCATTTTACGTTTCCGAGGATAGTAGGCGGGGCCAGGTACGTACGTTCTTTTAGAGCAGAGCTACAGATTAAAAATGCCCAAGGTGAAGCGGTCAAAAGTCTGGCTGTACTTCACAGCAAAAGATGCAAACTCAGCAGCCTGCAACAAGTGCTTTAAGCTGATACTGTGATACTGTCAAAGGAGGTAACACCTCAAATCTGATGAAACACCTGGCGACGCATAGCGGGTTTTTTTAAAGCCGAGAAATGCGCAGTGTTTGATAGCTTGCTGCGAGACCTCACACCGTGCACATCTACTGCGGGTGTGGTGCCTGTTATCGGACCCGGAGCTAGCAACATCCCCCAAAAACCCGAAGAGTAGAGTCCTGGCCCCTAGCCCTGTCAGCGTACCAGAAATGATGAGGATGATGATGGCAGCAGCAGCCGTTCTCCTCTGCGTGAGTAGCTTCATGTTGTTCGTGTGTAATTTACGTTGAGTAGGCTAACCACATTATTACATTAATACATGTAAGGTGAACTAGCAAACACCGTCGTAGTTACATGCGGCTGTCTTCTTGTTTGATGGCAGATACTCCCTTCACCCTGGCCAACAAGGCTAAAATGACCAAAGAAAAAGTGGAAAACAGTTAAACATGAGAGGTTTTTGGACAAAGTTTGTGTTTTTTCCATTGTTTAAGCACTGCTTCCAGCCAAGAGTGATACCATATATGCCCTATAGCTGCAGAAAAGGCTAACATTGTTATCTTTTTACAAAAAAAAAAAACAGCTGAACATGAGAGGTTTTTGGACCAATTTTGTGTTCTCCATTCTTTAAGCACCGGTTTGAGCACCGTTTAAGCACCGGCACCGTTTCAAAAGTACCGGTTTGGCACCGGTATCGGATAAAACCTAAACGATACCCATCCCTAGTGGGGACACTGGCAGGCATGACCTAGAATGTTTCCCCACATCTCACCTGTCCAGTTAAATCAGGGGTCGGCAACCTGTGGCTCCGGAGCCGCATGCGGCTCTTTAGTCCTTATAGTGTGGCTCCACGTGGTTTGGGCAAATAAATTAGAAGTATTTAGCTGAAGTGTATTTTATTTATGTTAGTTCTTTTTAACTTGTAGTTCTAAATTGGAAGATTATTGTGATATTGAAATAAAATTATATTCTATTATTTTTTTCATCGCTCAAAATAAGAGTCACACTCACGGAAGCCGGTATACCCGCCGAAACGCCGTGCATTTATCGAGACTTTCAACCCCATGGTAGGCCAATTATGGATCTTCGGATCCACATTATGTCAGCAGCTGTTCTCCACCGTGAACTATGTTAAAGACAAACACTGCTCACGCCTGACAGATGACAGCTTACAGTCCTGCGTAAACTGACTTCGTATAGCCCCGATTTGCGGACTCTGTGCGCAGAGGTTCAGGAGCAGAAGTCCCATTGTAAACACATCACGGCAGACCCGACGATGTTTCCATGAGCATGCTTTTGAGCATCTCTTTATTGAGCACTTTTCACACACGGTTGCTGTACGCATACAGCTGGCTGTAGCTTTTCAGCTCACAGCCCGACAACACAACAGCACAGACAGCGCAGACGTTAAGGCAGCAAGGCGTGATTGCGGGTGTCGCTCAGGTGCGTCCGCCTCCCCTGCAGCAGCGCTGTAAACCACGCCCTGCCGCACGCATTAACCAGGTAAAATACATATTTAGGCAGAATTTTGCAAATATCTATTTTTCATTTTTCAGCAGCATAGTGCTTTTTTCCAATTATTTTTTAAGAGTCAGGTCAAGGCTCCAACAGCCCAAAGGCGATATAAGGGTGGCGGCTGACAACAGTTTTTGTTTGCTACATGGATCATTTTAGTTCAGGTTGGTGTCTTTACTTTTGTTATATTTCTTTAAGAGTTCAAAATGTGTTGATTACATAAATATAATTTAATTTTCTCTGTAGCACTTCATGGATTTCATAAGCAGCACACCTTAGTTGTTCACATAAAGCATAAAGATAAAAAACAATATATACAGTGTTATCTTCATTTTAGATGTCAAAAAGTATTTGCGGCTCCCAGTGTTTTCTTTTGCGTGGAAACCGGGTCCAAATGGCTCTTTGGGTGTAAAAGGTTGCAGACCCCTGAGTTAACGCACTCTACTCACACTCACTCGTGAAGTGCATTAAAGGACTCTGGGGCTGAGCAAAATTTTATTGATGATGCTTGGAGCCTCGGGAGTCAGTGCGTTTATTTACAGTGAAAGTTATTTAACAGTTCAAAGTGCAAACAATCCGCGGCAATCTCCTCCCAGTTCCCCGCTAGTGCATGGTAGTGCATTTCTGCCCCTTTCCAGAAATAATCCAGTGCTCGTGATCCACCTACAAGAAATCCACTCCGTCCCTGTTTCTAGTGGAAACAAACACAGCAAATGGTAAGTCTCTCTTCTTGCAGGCGCACACTTTCCTCACGACATGCTGCTTGGGCTACTACCAGGCTTAGTGCAATACTCCAGCACTGACTTTCGCCCAACCACACGATTAAGTAGCTCTTCTCAAGATGGCAGAATGGCACAATAGTGATGGGAATTCCGGCTCTTTTTAGAGAACCAGCTCTTTCGGCTCCCAACCGGCTCTTCAGGTTGTTTTGTTGCTTTAATTAATTTATTATCAACAACAATATAAAATCATACACAAAAGGAATTACTAATGTAAAATAAACTGTGGTTTTATTTATATATACATACATATATATATACACAGTTGCCCCAAGAGACAAAGTGTGGACAAACTCCAAAACACAAACAGCAAAACACGTACAAACTCCAAAACAAATTGCTAGCGTTAACTGAACTTCCAAAACAGAGCTACCTAGATCACTTAAATTACACAATTAAAAGCATATGTGTATTGTTTGTGTATTTATACATACATACATACATACATACATATATTCAAATAATTTAAAAAAAATATCTGTTACTACCACACACCAAATCCGGTCGTTGGTACTTCCTGGCTTGTGTAGCCACTAGGTAACAAAAGCTTAACACTGCCCCTAGCATAGCATCCTGGAGCACTTCCATTGTGTTTTGGAATTTGTACGTGCTTCGGAATTTGTACGTGTTTTGGAGTTTGTACGTGCTTTGTCTCTAGTTGCCACTGTAAATGTACTTTTATTTATTCACTCCACATTAAATGTAATAAATAAACTATAAAATACAAAAAACAACTATTTACATTTCACATTTAACTATTTACATTTTCAGCTTTTTCCTTTGAAACAAATTTAAAGTGAAACAACACAAAACACTTCAAACCACAACACAATAAAATATAAATTAAAATATGCAAAACAAAAAGAAGATGCACATTCTCTGTCATATAGGCCTGGGATGATTTTTTGGAAGAGTGTTTTCCTGCTTGGAATTGCATACATAGGATTCACTGCATGACTAAACTTTCTGAATCCTTTATCATCTGCAACTGAAAATAGTTGTGGATGATTACTATACCTTTCTCATGTGACGTTGTTGTCCCTGGCTCTCTTTCGCTCTCTTTCCCTCCCCTCTGTTCCTGTGCTACTGCGAGTGTAACTACTGCCCCTCCCCCCTCTGCTCAGTGCAAGCACAAGGCTCACATGTGGAGTGAAGCAGAAAAAAGTGCAAGAGAGGGTGGGAGAAAGGAAAAAAAAAAAAAAAAAACCACGTCGTTCACTTGAAAGATCTGGATCTAAGATCCGTTTCATTCGCTACCGACACATCACTTTGGCACAATGGGCTGGTCAGGACCGGGCTCACCTGGGAGACATGAAAAACATTATGAACCTTCATGTTACAAGGGAGAGCCAACCGAACAGTCAGTGGGTTTAAAACCACTTGGACAGGAAAAGATTCAATAAAACGGGAAGCTAGTTTCTTGGACTCAGTGTTTTGTTGAGAGCCATACCTGCTGACCAACCTGACAAACAGGGGTTGGGATGCAGCGGGGATCTGCAAGTCTTTTATTTTGCTCCATCGTTCTTAGGAGGGCCGCCCTTGTGGCCCGCCACGCTGGCTGGCAGTGCCACATGTGATACTGAACAGACTTTGTTTAGACTGTTCCTTCCCATCCTATGCACCTCCATCCTGGATTTGAAACGCCTTTGAACGCCTATCTCCAAGGCCGAGGTCAGACGGCAGGCCTACGCCCAGCGCTGGATTAATAGCTGCAGGGTAGGATGGCTGTGTCTACATCGGCTCACCTCTCACCCCCTTACCCATCCCCGTTGCTTGTCATGTGGTTTATGGTGTTGTGATGTGGAGATGTATGTGCTCTCTGTGCAGAGGAGTTTTTTTTTTATTTTCTGTTCTCATGCTGACCTTCCACAAGGAGCCCAGTATGAGTAGGGGTCTCTTTTTTTCCCTCCTCCACTTGCCCATTGTATTGTACATTTCATTGTTTTTCCAAATTACTACTTATCTCCGACCTGTCGTCCCATGTGTCTGTGCTATGTATGTAATGTTGGGGGGGGGTCCAATTTCACTGCAGGTGTAAACTTAGCATGTGACAAATAAAAGGCTTGATTGATTGATTGATTGATTGATTGAACTGAGGGGACAGCTAACTCCCCCTCCGTAACAGAGAGGAGCAGGGGTTGGTACCCCAGGGATCCTTCAAATGGCAAAACTCCAGTGGCAGCCGATGTACTGGAATTGTGGGCGTAAATGGTAAATGGCCTGTATTTGTATAGCGCTTTACTAGTCCCTAAAGACCCCAAAGCGCTTTACACATACAGTCATCCACCCATTCACGCACACATTCACACACTGGTGATGGCAAGCTACATGTAGCTACAGCCACCCTGGGGCGCTGTAAGGAAGAGGACTCCCTTACTACATTTATTTATATTATATTCTCTGTATAGCACTTTAGAGCACACTTTTCACTTTATTAAAAGCACCTTATCAAGCACTTTATTTAGCATTGCACTTTAAGCATGGATTTGCACAGTAAAACATTTGCACACAAGAAGTTTAAATATTTATTGATTATTTATTGGGAATTTTAAAATCAGTTGGTAGCCTTGATTCAGATCCTGCACAGCTGCTCCTCATCAAGGAATGTGGTGGTTGTCTGTCAGGAGAGAAGAATGGTGATTGAGATTATGATTAAGGTTTACCAGTAAGGAAAACTAATGCAAATGTGTGTGTGAAATCTAGGAAGAAAGTGGTGCAAATAGGTGTTTGTAAGATAATGATTACTCACCTTTCTTGCCTGTGTCCTCTTCAAGGTGTTTGGGCAAATGTTTCCCGGGGTCCAGACACCATTTAAAGGTTCCGGAGAGACCATTGGTAAAGAGAGTGTGGTGAATCTTTTGTGCTTGGGGTTTCTGGGTTTTATAATATTGGGTTTGGTGTAACATTAAAGTGTGAAATATTTATTAATATGAAAATGTGAAATGTATTTATGTATTTATTTATTCTAATTGATATATTATATACTGTGGTGGAAGGTTGGGATTTAAGAATTTACCTAAGAGTGGAATAATGGTTTGGTCTGTGACAGCTGAACATATTTAAGGCTGCTGGTTGTCATTAGAGGAGGATATATTGTGCTGTGAAGAAGCTCGACAAGTGAATTGTTGTGAGGAGAGCTGTATAGCAAATAAATACTTTGTTCCACTGCACTTGCCTTCGTCCAACTCACTGTGTTTCCAGCCGCTAAGGGCCGCCCTATTACAAGTGGTGTCAGAAGTGTGTCACTCATGCCACAGTGAGAAGATGATGACAAGAGGTGGAAGAAAGCCAGGCCAAGAGGAGCAGCCTGATGAAGGAGTTGGAGCTTCATCTGAGCTAGAGGCCATGGCAGCAACAAGCCCTGAGGACAAATTGGAGGAGTTGACAGGGTTGGTGAAATCTCTTATGCGGTCTCAAGCAGCCAGAGACCAAAAGTGGGAGAAGGATTTGTCACGTCAGGAGCAAAGGTGGAAAGGCATGCAGCATCAATTTCAGCAAATCCAGCTACAAGTTAACGCTGTAATTGATAAGCCTGATCCACCAGAGGCGCCAGCACCCCCTACAACATCTGACGAACAAGAACATGGATTCAATGGTGAAGACATTTCAGTGGCCAGTGGGTCCAGGTCTTTAATTGAACCAAAACTTTTTCCTCTGTCACCAGAAGATGACATTGAACATTTTCTGACTACATTTGAAAGAATGGCAAATGTGTGTCGATGGCCTAGAGATGAGTGGGCTATTCGTCTGGTTCCCCTGTTGACAGGTAAAGCCCGCACAGCCTACATTCTTATGGATGTAACAGACTCTGAGATCTATGATAAAGTGAAAGAGGCAATTCTGGCAAAATATGAGATCACTGCTGACACCTACAGACGCCGCTTCAGATCCCTGAAAGTTGAACCAGGTGAGACGCCACGTGAACTTTATGTAAGATTGAAAGACTTGTTTTCAAGATGGATTAAACCTGAGAAATCAACTGTAGAAGAAATATCTGAGCAGATAATTCTGGAGCAGATTTTAAGAATGGTTAACCCAGAGCTGGAAATCTGGATACGTGAGCATGACCCGAAGACGGCAAAGGAAGCAGCTAGCCTCGCAGAGGTTTTCACTTCAGCCAGAAAAGGAAGCAAGAGCACCTACTTCAGCCGGGAGACCCACTACGCCCAACCAAGTAAGTCCATTGGGGGTGAACAGGGTTCTGGTCAAGTTCAGGCTAGAAATCTTTCTAGTTCTAAGCAGCTCCCTTCCCATAGACCTCACAATGTGAAGAAATCCTTTAAGTCTTCAGTTCAGGATATTAAATGTTATCACTGTCATAACTTTGGCCATACACAACAATTTTGCCCTGCCCTTAAGTCAAAACCATCTCTTTTGTGTGCAGTTCCAAGACCAGCCACAGAGCCAGTAGGAAAGAAAGCTTGTACTGTCCCTGTTTTAATTAATGGGCGCAAAGAGGAAGCTTTGGTTGACTCTGGGTGCTTCCAAACTCTTGTACATTCTAGCATAATTTCAGGAGAAAAGCAAAGTGGGGTGGGGGCTACAATAAGTTGTGTGCATGGAGATGAACACAGGTACCCTACTGCTGAGGTTTACCTGACAGTGGGAGGTCAAACCTACTTGTTAGTGGTAGCTGTGGTTCCCAGTTTGCCATATTCAGTGATACTTGGTAATGACATCCCCACTCTCTTTGATCTAATACATCAGTCAGATTATGACCCTCAAATGAGTGCTGAGAAAGACATTCAAGGCTTAGGTGATGAATCTGGAGGCTCACTTCCTCTAGATATGACAGTTGAACCATTTAAACCCTGTCATGTAGTCACAAGAGCACAAAGTGCAAAGGAAATGATGCAAGAGCTACCCTTTTTGAGGAGTCTCTCGAAACAGAGCCAGGGAAGATTAGAAAGTCTAGGGCTCAGAAAAGAAGAGAAAGTTCAAAGGCTCAGGGAAAAAGGTACAGCATTGTTTCCTAAGCCGAATAACCAGCTTGAGTTTGATGTTCCCTCAGATTTAGGTGCACTCCAAAGAAGCGACCCTACTCTAAAACCCTGGTTTGAGAAGGTAACAGAGGTAGAGGGGGCTAGTCAAGGTCAGGTAAGCTGTCTTGCAGACACTGTTTACTTGATTAAAGGAGGCATCTTGTACCAGAGAAAGGGAAGTGCGGAAGCTATAGCACTCCCACAACAGTTCAGAAACAAAGTTATGGATTTGGGTCATTCAATTCCATGGGCAGGTCATATGGCTTTTCACAAAACATTGAATAGGATCAGCAGCCATTTTGTTTGGCCAGGGATGTATGTCCAGGTTTCTGAGTTTTGCCGTTCCTGTGAAAAATGTCAGTTGACCTCAGGCAAAGGAGTAGCACGAGCCCAGTTGCAACCACTGCCAATTATTGAAACACCATTTGAGAGGCTAGGCATGGATATTGTGGGCCCTTTAGAGAGGAGCTCCACAGGTCATCGCTACATATTAGTCATATGTGATTATGCAACACGGTTTCCTGAGGCCTTCCCACTCAGATCAATTAAAGCCCGTCACATTGCTAATTGTCTGCTGCAGCTTTTCTCTAGGGTAGGCATACCAAGAGAAATTCTGACAGATTGTGGAACGAACTTTCTATCCAAGTTGTTGCAGCAGGTTTATACGCTGTTAGGGATAAAGGGACTTAAGACCACCCCTTATCACCCCCAAACGGACGGGCTAGTGGAGAGATACAACCAGACTCTCAAAAGTATGCTGCACAAGTTTGTCTCTGACACAGGTGCTGACTGGGATCAGTGGCTGCCATACCTTCTGTTCGCCTACCGGGAGGTCCCGCAGGTTTCCACTGGCTTTTCGCCTTTTGAACTTTTGTACGGCCGCCAAGTGAGAGGCCCCCTGGATCTGCTTAAGGACTGCTGGGAGGACCCCAAAGCAGAGGGCGAAAACATCGCAGCCTACGTCATCACCATGAGAGAGAGGTTGGAGAAAATGGCATCACTGGTGCAAGACAACATGAAAGCTGCACAAAAACATCAAAAGACATGGTATGATCAGAAGGCCAGGGATAGGGTCTTCCTTCCAGGTCAGAAAGTACTGTTATTGCTTCCCACCAGCGATAACAAGCTGCTGACAAAATGGCATGGACCATATGAGATCGTCAGACAAGTGAGTAAAGTCACTTATGAACTGAATATGCCAGAAAGAGTTAAAAATATCAGACATTTCACGTGAACTTGTTGAAGGAATTCCACAGCCGACAAGAGCCGGTCCATCAGTTACTGGTGCGTTCAGTTAAGGATGAGGAGGTGACTGAGAAGTTCTTTCCAACTAACATTCAAGTTTGTGCTTCAGTTGACCTTTCTCATTTGTCTCATACTGAGCAGGCTGATATTAAACCACTCGTGGACCCACAGCTCTTTCGAGAAACACCAGGCTTCACATCACTGGTTCAGCACAAGATACGGGTGAAGGAGGATGCACCCGTTCGACAAAAGAGCTACAGAATTCCAGAACGGTTGGTGCCAGTGCTTCAGAAAGAAATAAAACTGATGTTGGACCTGGGAATCATTGAGGTGTCAAGTAGTGAGTGGTGCAGCCCGATTGTTTTGGTACCAAAGAAAGATGACACCCTGAGATTCTGTATTGATTTCAGATATCTAAATGCAGTATCCAAGTTTGATCCCTACCCAATGCCCAGGGTGGATGACCTGCTGGAGAGAGTTGGATCAGCAAGGTACATTACGACACTTGATCTGTGTAAAGGATACTGGCAAGTGGCTTTGGCACCAGAAGCAAAAGAGCTGACAGCCTTCAAAACTCCTTTTGGTATGTACCAATTTAAAGTCATGCCATTTGGGCTTCAAGGTGCACCAGCGACATTCCAACGATTAATGGACCATGTACTGAGAGATGTGTCAGCATTCTCTGCAGCATATCTGGATGACGTGGTGGTGTACAGCCAGTCCTGGGACGAGCATGTTACTCACCTACAGAAGGTGCTACACTCCATCAGAATGGCTGGACTGACTATTAACCCCAAGAAGTGCTCCATAGCCAAGAGAGAAGTGGAGTACTTGGGCTTTGTGGTTGGCTCTGGGAAGATAAAGCCGCAGGTTGGAAAGATTGAAGCAATTCAGTCCTTCCCAGTTCCGACAACAAAAAGGAAGGTGAGAGGTTTTCTTGGTCTAGTAGGCTGGTACAGGAAATTCATACCTTCTTTTGCAGAGCGATCCACTGCACTGAATGACCTCACAAAGGGCTCAGCCCCCAACAAAGTGCGTTGGACAGAAGGCTGTGAGCAAGCATTCAGAGACCTCAAGGAAGCAGTTTGCACACATCCAGTTCTGCACAGCCCAGACTTCAACAAGCCATTCATCTTGCAAACTGATGCTTCGGGAGTTGGCCTTGGGGCTGTCCTTCAGCAAGAGGTGGATGGTGAAAGAAGGCCTGTGGTGTTTCTGAGTCGGAAACTACTCGACAGGGAGACGAGGTATTCGACGGTGGAGAAAGAGTGCTTGGCCATGAAATGGGCTATCGAGGCCTTGAGGTATTATCTTCTGGGACGTCACTTCACTCTAGAGACTGATCATCGTGCCCTCCAGTGGTTGAACCGCATGAGGGATGCGAATGCCCGCATTGCAGGATGGTACCTGTCTCTGCAGCCTTATGACTTTACGGTCCAGTATAGGCCAGGGAAGTCAAATGTGGTTGCTGACTGTTTATCTAGGATGACAGAGGACTAAAGCACTTCGTGCTTAGGAGAGGGAGGAGGAAATGTAAGGAAGAGGACTCCCTTACTACATTTATTTATATTATATTCTCTGTATAGCACTTTAGAGCACACTTTTCACTTTATTAAAAGCACCTTATCAAGCACTTTATTTAGCATTGCACTTTAAGCATGGATTTGCACAGTAAAACATTTGCACACAAGAAGTTTAAATATTTATTGATTATTTATTGGGAATTTTAAAATCAGTTGGTAGCCTTGATTCAGATCCTGCACAGCTGCTCCTCATCAAGGAATGTGGTGGTTGTCTGTCAGGAGAGAAGAATGGTGATTGAGATTATGATTAAGGTTTACCAGTAAGGAAAACTAATGCAAATGTGTGTGTGAAATCTAGGAAGAAAGTGGTGCAAATAGGTGTTTGTAAGATAATGATTACTCACCTTTCTTGCCTGTGTCCTCTTCAAGGTGTTTGGGCAAATGTTTCCCCGGGGGTCCAGACACCATTTAAAGGTTCCGGGAGAGACCATTGGTAAAGAGAGTGTGGTGAATCTTTTTGTGCTTGGGTTTCTGGGTTTTTATAATATTGGGTTTGGTGTAACATTAAAGTGTGAAATATTTATTAATATGAAAATGTGAAATGTATTTATGTATTTATTTATTCTAATTGATATATTATATACTGTGGTGGAAGGTTGGGATTTAAGAATTTACCTAAGAGTGGAATAATGGTTTGGTCTGTGACAGCTGAACATATTTAAGGCTGCTGGTTGTCATTAGAGGAGGATATATTGTGCTGTGAAGAAGCTCGACAAGTGAATTGTTGTGAGGAGAGCTGTATAGCAAATAAATACTTTGTTCCACTGCACTTGCCTTCGTCCAACTCACTGTGTTTCCAGCCGCTAAGGGCCGCCCTATTACAGGCGCACTGACAGAGGCGAGGCTGCCGGACACTGGCGCCACCGGGCCCTCTGGCCACCACCAGTAGGCAACGGGTGAAGTGTCTTGCCCAAAGACACAACAACCGAGACTGTCCAAGCCGGGGCTCGAACCAGCAACCTTCCGATTACAAGGCGAACTCCCAACTTTTGAGCCACGATCGCCCCATGGGTAGCGTAGTCCACCCATGCCAGATGTTCACTCCAAGATGACTGGTTGGATGAGACAACACACTGCAGCATAGCTTCCAGCTCCTGGTTGGCCTGTTCTGTCTGACTATTAGTCTGTGGGTGAGAGCCAGAAGATAAACTGACTTGGGCCCCCAGTTCAGTGCAAAACTCCTTCCACACCTGGGACGTGAGCTGGGGACCTCAGTTGGAGATGCCCTTGGGAATGCCGTGGAGATGAAAAACGTGCTGGGTGAGGAGCTGGGCCGTTTCCAGAGCAGACAAAATGGACAGCTTTAGAGAATCGATCGATGATGGTAAGTATGACAGTGTTACCTGACGATGATGGAAGTCCAGAGACATGTGTGACCAGGGACACCTAGGAATCGGCAACGGTCGCAGGAGGCCGGCACGAGGCGAGTTGGGCACTTTATTCCGGCACACACAGAGCAGCCCGCAACATACTCCTGGATGTCCTGAAGAAGAGTAGGCCACCAAAACAGCAATGTAGGAAAGCAATGGTGCGATTCTTACCCGGGTGACAGGTGAACATGTGGGCCCAATGGATCACCTTATACTGAGCCGATGCAGGGACAAACACCTTCCCTTCCAGACCTGTACGTGGGTCGAGTTCCTGCTGCTGGGCGTCCCTTATAATCTTTTCTATCTTCCAGGTCAGGGTCCCCACAACGCACGAGGGAGGCAGGATGGGCATTTCTTTCTCTTCGTCGTCTAAGTATGGTGCGAATTGGCATGACAATGCATCGGCCTTGGTGTTCCAAGATCCAGGTGTGTAAATGACAGTGAGGTTAAAGCCTGTGAAAAATAGGGCCCACCTGGCTTGCTAAGAGTTGAGGCATTTCGCCCCTGGAGGTATGCCAAATTCCTGTGCTCTGTCCACACCACAACAGGATGCTCGCTGCCCTCCAACCAATCTGCCACTCCTCCAGGGCCAGCTTGATGGTGAGGAGCTCCCGGTCCCCAACATCATAGTCTCTCTCTGCCTGAGACAGGCACCAGGAAAAGAAAGCACATGGGTGCAATTTACCATCTGATGGTAAATCATATCAATTTACCATCAGGATGGCTCCTACACCTGAATCCAAAGTGTCCACTTCCACAATGAATGGGCGATTGAGGTCCGCTTGCACCAACACTGATGCTGATGAAAACAGGTGCTTGAACCGTTCCAACGCCTGCTGGGTGCTCGGGGACCACTGAAACAGTTGCTTTGGAGAAGTGAGTTTAGGAAGAGGCAAGACAACTTTACTAAAGTCAGGAATGAAGTGTCTATAGAAGTCTGCGGAACCCAAGAACTTCTGCAAGTCTTTGCGGGTCTTGGGCTCCAGCCACTCTACTACTGCCTTAACTTTCGCCAGGTTCACTTGCAGATGCTCCTATTTCACAATGAACCCTAGTAACAAGATTGTTTGAACGTGGAACTCACATTTCTCTGCTTTGACAAACTCCAGCAGGCGCTGCAGCACAAGCCTCATGTGCTTGACATGTTCTGTCTGGCTCTGGGAAAGTGATGTGTCGGTTGCACGTGAAACAGCTCTCAGAGCCGGATCTTTGAAGTGAACGACACGAGCCGGCTCCTTATTGGGAGCCGTTTTTTTTGTTTTGTTTTGTTTTTTTGGTTTTTTTTCCTTTCTCTCACCCTCTCTCTCGCACTTTTTTTCGCTTCATTCTGCACGTGAGCCTTGTGCTTGTGCTGAGCAGAGGGGGGAGGGGCGGTAGTTACACTCGTAGTAGCACAGGAACAGAGCCAGGGACAACAACATGAGACAACATCATCACATTAAAAAGGTATAGTAATCATCCACAATTATTTTCAGTTGCAGGTGAGGAAGGATTTAGAAAGTTTATTCATGCAGTGAATCCTATGTATGCAATTCCAAGCAGGAAAACACTCTCCCAAAAAATCAACCCAGGCCCATATGACAGAGAATGCGCATCTTCTTTTTGTTTTGCATATTTTAATTTAGATTTGATTTTGATGTGGTTTGCAGTGTTTTGATTGATTGATTGATCGATCATACTTTATTCATCCCGAGGGAAATTGGGTTAAGGCTGCCAGCTGTGCCAACGCCGTCTTACCCTTCAGACCATACATACATTACACAAACATCACATGGGGAAGACAGGTCAGAGGGGTATAACATGGAAAAGCACAACATGAGGAAAGATAAGGAGAAAAAAAATAACCCCCCCCCCCAGACTGCGCTCCAACAGGGAGATCAGTTTGAGAACAGAAAATTTCACTTTAAATTTGTTTAAAAGGAAAAAACTGAAAAATTAAATAGTTAAAAGTTGAAATGTAAATAGTTGTTTTTTACATTTTATAATTTATTTTTTTCATTTTATGCGGAGTGAATAAATAAAAGTATATTTACAGTGGCCCCAAGAGACAAAGCATGTACAACCTCCGAAGCACGTACAACCTTATGGGCTCAAAATGTGGTCATAAATATTTTGTACTTGTAAATCAGTTTTGTACTTGTAAATCAGGATTTGTATGTGTAAAAAGAATTTGTGTGTGTGTAAAAAAGATTTGTATGTGTAAAAAGAATTTGTGCGTGCGTAAAAAAGATTTGTATGTGTAAAAAAGATTTGTGTGTGGACCAAAAAAAACCCTGCAAGTTACAAGTACGAATTTTGACCCTATTTTTCTTCCTTTCATCTGATTGGACAATGTCATGTCAATCACAAATGTAACAATCCAATCAGAGAACAGATGGGTTTGGCTGTCGAAGGGGCGCTTTTTTTGAACTGCAGGTCTTTGAAGGGAATAAATGCCCTTTTACATGCCAACCCAGCGTTTTCCTTCATCACCACGAAGGAAAACAGTCTGTGGTCGTCCGAGTTTGGTGATTTTGCAGTGTTTTGGAAATGACAGTCTTCATTACAAAGCTTTCTTCGTTATGAATTAGCATACATGTTTTTATTGAACATTTGAAGAACTAGCAAAAAAACCAGAAACTCTTGTAGAGGATATAAAGTCAGAGATAGAAACGACAAGGAGCAGATGCATCTAGTACAAGTAGAGCTGCTGCAAAAACCCACAGAGCTCAGCAGCCAGCGCAACAAATTCTGGATCCTTTGCTTTTAGTTAGCATTAGCAGCACATCCTGCGTCCGATGTGAAAGGACCTTTATGCTGCGCACTGTGACTCACAGCAATGGTCCCGGGTCAGCCCTGACTTTGTGTTAAACTAATCCTAAAGTAATAATGGTATTTCTAACCACTGATATACCACAACTTTATCCTTTCAACAGCTGCTGAAAGTTAGCGGACCTAGCTGCTATCGGATATTTATATAGAGATCCTCCAGCTTCAAACTGTATTACCCTTCAAGGACCTGCAGTTCAAAAAAGTGCCCCTCCGACAGCCAAACCCATCTGTTCTCTGATTGGATTGTTACATTTGTGATTGACATGACATTGACCAATCAGATGACAGGAAGAAAAATAGGGTCAAAATTCGTACTTGTGACTTGCAGGGGGTTTTTTTTGGCTAAGTCCACACACAAATCTTTTTTACACATACAAATCTTTTTTACGCACACACAAATTCTTTTTACACATACAAATCTTTTTTATGCACGCACAAATTCTTTTTACACATACAAATCCTGATTTACAAGTACAAAATATTTATGACCACATTTTGAGCCCATACAACCTGCGAAGCACGTACAAACTGCAAAACGCACTCCAAAACACATGCAAATTCCAAAGCACGTACAATTTCCACAGCACGTGAAACCTCCAATACACATAAAATCCAAGACACAACAGAAGTGCTCCAGGATAGTAGGGGCAATGTTGAGCTTTTGTTACCTAGTGACTACACAAGCCAGGAAGTACCAACGACCAGATTTGGTGTGTGGTAGTAACAGGTAAATGTGCCATGGTTGGCTGTGTGGCAGGCAGGCAAGCAGGAGTGGTGGATCCAAAATGCAGGACTCAGACACAGAAGTACAACTTAAAGCGCAGCTTTATTGCTGGGAAAAACCTCTTACTTAACTAAACTCACCAAAAGACAAACAAAAACCCTGGAGGACTAAAACACTGGAACTGAAATACTAAACAGAAGCTGGAGACTAAACACTGGAAACACGGAAGCAAAACACACAGCTAGTGGAGGGTACGACGCGACACTGACACAGAGAAACACAGGGCTTATATACACAGAGTGGTAATCAGGGAATGGGCAACAGGAGGGAGACAGCTGGGAGAAATTGGACTAACAAGACAGGGGAGCAGTAAAACTGAAAACACTGACATCACACAAGACCATGATCCTTCAAAGTAAAACAGGAAACAAAACATACTTTACTAAGACACGGACTAGACAGAGAGAGACAGACTAGACACTGACCAAAACCTACTAAATAATAATCATAATCAAAACAGTATCACTGATTAATCAGAACATAATCATAATCTAGAAAAACACCAAAACATGAGAAACAGAAAGCTGGGTCAAAATGACCCAGAACCGTGACAAAATGAACTTTTTTTTTTTATTATTATTTGAATATATATGAGTGTTTGTGTATAAATACACAAACAATATGTTTTCAGTTGTGTAATTTAAGTGATCTAGTTAGCTTTGTACGTGCTTTGGAGTTTGTACTTGTTTTGGAGTTTGTACATGCTTTGTCTCAAGGAGCCACGGTATATATTTATATATAAACATATATAAATAAAACCACGTTTTTTTGTTGGGTTGTTTTACATTAGTAATTCCTTTTGTGCATAATTTTATATTGTTGTTAATAATAAATTAAGTAAAGCAACAAAACAACCTGAAGAGCCGGTTGGGAGCTGAAAGAGCCAGCTCTTTTTAGTGAGCCGAGCCGAAAGAGCCGGTTCTCTAAAAAGAGATCACTACTCTGGGAGAAGATGAGGATATCATCTAGATACACAGAAACAAAATGATTAATTAAGACCCGTAAGACATCATTTATCAAAGCTTGGAAAACTGCAGGGGCGTTGGTGAGTCCGAATGGCATAACCAAATACTCAAAATGTCCAACATGAGTAGTAAACGCCGTTTTCCATTCATCGCCCTTGTGGATTAGAACCAGATGGTAGGCACTGCGGAGGTCAAGCTTGGAACAGATAGTGGCTCCCTGGAGGAGTTCAAAGGCAGAAGCGATCAAAGGAAGGAACTATTTATTTTTCACATTAATTTTTTTCAGTCCCCAGAAATTAAAAAAAACAAAACTCTTGTGCTATGTCATAATACCCCGGCGGGACCACCGACAAGACGGCGGGGGGGGGGCTGTCTTGCTTGGAGTGGCAGTGCGCAAACACTGTTCATGGCACCGAACACTCCACCCTGTGATACTACCATACTACCCAGAATTCAGTCCCAGAATCAATTAACGCCCTACTTCGGTAAGTAAGGGACTGGAAAATCAGCTTAGCAGAGCAGCTTAGGTGGGGAAAAACGTTAGCAGTAGTACCCATCAGTATTCCCACAGCTACTGACGGGCTGAATCTTTTACCAGCGTCGGGCAGGCATCTGCAAAATGTCCCTTCTTTCCACATACGAAACACTTACCCGTGAGCAGCCTTCTCTTCCGATTAGCGGAGCACTAAAGCACTATGCCCTCCCATCTAATCATACTGTAGTCCCAGTCTAAACCCAGCCTTTTCTCTCAAACTATTGGCAATCTACAGAAGTATTGTAGATGGGCAAAATGATTACTCATCCTGTTTTCCACCGGGGGGGAGCGTTTACATTGCAGTCTGCCTTTGGTGGAATTTTGGCTACCAACTATGACATTCACCAGTCGCCTCATTGTTTTGACACGCAAAACAAAATTAACGACTACACTACACACTAACTACACAAGAAAACACATTAACTATACACTCCAAACACGGTAAATGTCACAAATCTTTCACATCTCAAAACTCGCTATCTCTCTTTCTTTTGCTTGGTCACTCTCTCTCACCGCCATCACTGCCAAAACTTCACACTCTTCCTAAACAACCAAATGCCAGATCTTAACATTTACATTTTTGCCAGTCCATCACTAGCAAGGTGAACCTAATGACGTAGACGTGGTGTTCCATTTTTGTGTGTACAGGTGGGCATCACTTGAGAAGGAAAAAGATTTGGTGTGCGATTCTACTAATTGGAATGACTCTGTCTTTTACTTAGTGAGCAAGTGTCCAAAAACTTCCTCCAAGTGTCAGCATATTTTGGCCATGTCCAAATGGAAAGGAAAACTGCGAATTCCATGGTTTTTCTGAGTCTGTTGTTTTGCATGGTAATATATTGTTGAAGCTATTTTTTTTAAAGGATAAGGAATTGATTCATGTTCTTGTTTTTAATTAAAGTTAAATGAAAACAACTCACCTTGTCTCCATTATTATATGCTCAGATGAGCCTATGCTCTCAAGTTCGATTGTACATATCAATGTATAATTTCAAATAAGAAATGGAGAAAAGTGATTATCACTGTATCAATTTCATATCTTCTAAATATGGACAGTTAGCGAAACAGCCATTATACAGAAAATTGCTTAAGCAGTACTTAGTAGTTTCTTAGGCTGCTATGATACTTCAGATTATTTACAATAAAATTTGCGTCTCCTAGGTGAAGTTAAGGCGAGATTATGTGAATCCATAATGCGGCCACGCCCCGGAAAGTACAGGGTATTTGTAGTGGAATTGTTTATCTGTGTCCTGCAAAAACCTCACTCGTTGCCCACAAATTGCACGTTAATACAGGGTACTTGCGCCTTCGTCGCAGGTCTCACAGTGTAATTGTTTCAGTGGGGAAGCTGCGGAAGCTTGAGTCTGTGAGTTCTGTGAGTTCCAACCTTGTGTTCCAGTAATCAAGAAGCGTCAGTGGGCAGGAGGACATGCAGGTGAGAGAAGTGAGTTAAGTCCAGAGGAGTGAATTGCAAAGCGAATTGAAGCATTTTGCCGTGGAGACCAGCGCCCACATGAAGGGGTTGCAGGGGGGGTAACGTGGTGACTTGACGAGGTAACTGAAGGTACAAAGAGATCAACCTAAGTACATAGCATGAACATAGAAACAAGATGTTACGAGGCTTGATTACCACCATGAGGTTGCTTACAAAGTGGCGGAAAAAAGATGCCATAGCTGGTCTTATGTACCGTCCTGATTGCCACTTATGGATGACAGCATCCCAGCAATGGGATTAAAAAAAAAAAAAAGGAAGTGGATGAATGACACTTGCAGGATTGCCCCAGCAGGCACTCACATTCACTGTGTATACCAGGGGTCTGCAACCTTTTACACCCAAAGAGCCATTTGGACCCGGTTTCCACGCAAAAGAAAACACTGGGAGCCGCAAATACTTTTTGACATCTAAAATGAAGATAACACTGTATATATTGTTTTCTACCTTTATGTGAACAACTAAGGTGTGTTGCTTATGAAATCCATGAAGTGCTACAGAGAAAATTACATTTTATTTATGTAATTAACACATTTTGAACTCTTAAAGAAACATAACAAAAGCAAAGACACCCAGCTGAACTAAAATGATCCATGTAGCAAACAAAAACTGTTGTGAGCCACCTCCCTTATATCTCCTTTGGGCTTTTGGAGCCTTGACCTGACTTTAAAAAAAAATAATTGGTAAAAAGCTCTATGCTGCTGAAAATGAAAAATAGATATTTGCAAAATTCTGCCTAAATATGTATTTTACCTGGTTAATGTGTGCGGCGGGGCGTGGTCTGCAACGCCGCTGCAGGGGAGGCGGACGCACCTGAGCGGCACCCGCAATCACGCCTCGCCGCCTTAAAGTCTGTGCTCTCTCTGCTGTTGTTGTTGGTGGTTTGTGTTGGGCTGTGAGTTGCGGTTACAGCCGGCTGTATGCGTACAGCAACCGTATGTGAAAAGTGGTCAATAAAGAGATGCTGAAAAGCGCTGTTCATGCAAACATCGTCGGGTCTGCCGTGATGTGTTTACAATGGGACTTCTGATCCTGAACCTCTGCTCACAGCGCCTGCTAATCGGTGCTGTGCGAAGTCAGTTTACGCAGGACTGTAGCTGTCATCTGTCGCCTGTGAGGCGTGAGCAGTGTTTGTCTTTAACATAGTTCACGGTGGACCTGCTGACATAATGTGGATCCGAAGATCCATAATTGGCCTACCTGGGGTTGAAAGTCTCGATAAATGCACGGTGTTTGGTGGGAATACCGGCTTCCGCGAGTGTGACGCTTATATTGAGCGAGGAAAAAATAATAGAATATAATTTTATATTTATATTTCAATATCACAATAATCTTCCAATTTAGAACTACAAGTTTAAAAGAACTAACATAAATAAAATACACTTTAGCGAAATACTTCTAATTTATTTTCCCAAACCACGCGGAGCCGCACTATAAGGACTAAAGAGCCGCATGCGGCTCCGGAGCCGCAGGTTGCCGACCCCTGGTGTATACTATTGTGACATTCTCTCTCGATCCCAAAAGGGACTGAAAAACTTGTGAAAACCATAATGCTGTACCGTGCTGTGTCTGCACTTGGGTCCACAACCACGTACTTGCCTCCGGACCTATGGAGGGCCAGAAAGAACAAAATGAATTAATTAAATATGCCATTAAATAATTAATTAAATCTTTCATTAATTAATTTATAATGAAATTAATCTTAATTTCATTTAAAACATTTAATAAATTATTTATTTATTTCCAATTTTATTTAATTAATGACACATTTAATTAAATAATTATTTATTTCAAACTTTAACTAATTATTGATGCATTTAATTAATTTTTTAATGATGCATTTATTTAATTCATTTTGGCACTCTTGGCCTTGCAGCTGTCTTCATGAATTAATTTTATCTGTCACCCTCACCCATCAAAGTCAGGGGGCGGGGTTTATGCTGCCACTGCAGCTTGTCTTATATCTGATTGGTTACCATGCAAAGTAAGTCAAGACAGGTCAATTCTGGATAATCGATTGTTATGAACTCGTGGTAGTGTGGACTGGTGGCAGCCAGGTATCCCAGAATGCATTTCAAGACACAAGTGGCAATGTTGGTGGCACCCTAAACTGTAATAAAAATTTTAAAATACACCATTTTTCTGTCACAAACTATACTTTTAATATTGTTTTAGCAAAGAATGTAGTGATGTAATCTTTAAATATCTGGTCAGGTTGTCAACATAGAACATGTTTGTTAAAGTGCTTCGATGTTTTTGGAGATGGCGCTAGCTTTCAGTCAGCTGACAGTGTACCGAGCTCACAGCCCTGGTGTTCCAGGTTATCCCGTTGGATTTATTTATATATTCCACTCTCCGGGTTCCGTGCACCATGCGTTTAACAAGATTAAAGACCTCAGCAAAAAGGTCTCTATCCTCTCCAGCTCCTACAAATGCATATATCTGCAGGGTGGGCCATTTATATGGATGCACCGTAATAAAATGGGAATGGTTGGTGATATTAAAGTCCTGTTTGTGGCACATTAGTATATGTGAGGGGGCAAACTCCTCAAGATGGGTGGTGACCATGGTGGCCATTTAGAAGTCGGCCATCTTGGATACAACTTTTGTTTTTTCAATAGGAAGAGGGCCATGTGACACATCAAACTTATTGGTAATGTCACAGGAAAAACAATGGTTTCAATGTAACTTTATTCTTTCATGAGTTATTTACAAGTTTCTGACCACTTATAAAATGTGTTCACTGTGCTGCCCATTGTGTTGGATTGTCAATGCAACCCTCTTCTCCCACTCTTCACACACTGATAGCAACACCGCAGGAGAAATGCCAGCACAGGCATCCAGTAGCCGTAGTTTCAGGTGCTGCACATCTCGTATCTTCACACCATAGACAATTGCCTTCAGATGACCCCAAAGATAAAAGTCTAAGGGGTCAGATCGGGAGAGACTTTGGGGGCCATTCAACTGGCCCACGACGACCAATCCACTTTCCAGGAAACTGTTCATCTAGGAATGCTCGGACCTGGCACCCATAATGTGGTGGTGCACCATCTTGCTGGAAAAACTCAGGGAACGTGTCACCTTCAGTGCATAAAGAGGGAAACACATCATCATGTAGCAATTTCAAATATCCAGTGGCCTTGAGGTTTCCATTGATGAAGAATGGACCCACTATCGTTGTACCCATATACCACACCAAACCATCACTTTTGTTGTTCCAACAGTCTTGGAGGATCCATCCAATGTGGGTTAGTGTCAGACCAATAGTGGTGGTTTTGTTTGTTAACTTCATCATTCACATAAAAGTTTGCCTCATCACTGAACAAAATCTTCTGCGTGAACTGAGGGTCCTGTTCCAATTTTTGTTTTGCCCATTCTGCAAATTCTGTGCGCCGATCTGGGTCATCCTCGTTGAGATGCTGCAGTAGCTGGAGTTTGTAAGGGTGCCATTTGTGAGTAGCTAATATCCGCCGAAGGGATGTTCGACTAATGCCACTCTCCAGTGACATGCAGCGAGTGCTACGCTGTGGGCTCTTGCTGAATGAAGCTAGGACAGCCACTGATGTTTCTTCATTAGTGACAGTTTTCTTGCGTCCACATTTTGGCAAATCCAACACTGAACCAGTTTCACGACACTTAGCAAGCAGTTTGCTAACTGTAGCATGGGAGATGGGTGGTCTCGTAGGGTGTCTTGCATTGAAATCTGCTGCAATGACCCAGTTACTGCGTTCACCAGATATCAACACAATTTCTATCCGCTCCTCATGTGTTAACCTCTTCGACATGTCAATGGCTGTGAATAAAGAGAAACTTGTAAATAACTCATGAAAGAATAAAGTTGTGTTGAAACCAAGCACACCATTGTTTTTCTTGTGACATTACCAATAAGTTTGATGTGTCACATGGCCCTCTTCCTATTGAAAAAACAAAAGTTCTATCCAAGATGGCCGACTTCTAAATAGCCACCATGGTCACCACCCATCTTGAGGAGTTTGCCCCCTCACATATACTAATGTGCCACAAACAGGACTTTAACATCAGTAAGTAAGTAAGTAAACTTTATTTATTAAGCGCTTTTCACAGACAGACAGTCACAAAGCGCTGTACACAAATATTAAAATAGACAATAAAATCAGTAGACATTATACACAATGTAAAAGATCAAATGTAAATAGTGTAAAAAATATAAAATATGTAGATCAACAAAAGGCTTGTTTGAACAGAAAAGTTTTTAACTGTTTTTTAAAACAATCCACAGAGTCAAGCAAACGTAACTGTAGTGGTAAACTGTTCCACAGCGTTGGTGCAACAGACTGAAAGGCTCTGTCCCCTTTTGTCTTCAGTCGTGTACGGGGAACAACTAAGAGACTCTGAGTCTGTGAGCGGAGATGACGAGCAGCAGTGTATTTTATAAGAAGCTTGGATAAATAATCTGGGACCTGGCCATTTAGTGCTCTGTATGTTAAAACAAGCATTTTAAAGCGAATTCTAAACTCTATTGGGAGCCAATGTAGAGAATATAAGATGGGAGTGATGTGAACACGCTTGGTAGAACGAGTTAGTAGTCTGGCTGCTGCGTTTTGTATCGCCTGGAGGCGGGAGAGAGATGATTTGTCCAAGCTAGTAAACAGGGCATTACAGTAATCTAAGCGTGATGACACAAATGCATGAATGAGTTTTTCCAGTTCAGCTGAAGAGACCATATGTCGCAGTTTAGATATGTTTTTTAAATGATAGAAACAGGAACGAGACAAAGATTTTACATGAGAGTCAAGGCCCAGAGAAGAGTCAAATATTACTCCAAGATTCCGAATATTTGACTTGACAGATGGACAGAAGGAGGGAAGAACCTGACTAATTTTAGAATGTATCACCAGCCATTCCCATTTTATTACGGTGTATCCATATAAATGGCCCACCCTGTACAACTAGCCTTTGGAACTTCGGCTCTGGGCTTCTCCTGACCAGGGCTCCTGATCAGCATGTCTGTATCCAGTAAGGGTCTCCATGCTACTGAGAGGGGCTGCTCTTTCAGACAGGAATGAGAGAGGTATGAAGGAAGCCATACAAAGTTCGGGATTAACAACATCTACATCAGGTGTTGAGGAACCAGGACACACTAATGACAAGTGGGGATTAAAATATATACATTGTTTGGGTTTCAGATTAGATCTGATGATATTTGTTGTATTGCATTTTAATGACCTTTTAATGATACTGTTGTACTTTTTTAAGCTGTTAGTCTATCATCCCATTATCATCCCACTTTGCTCTCAGAATGATGCTTCCTTGCTGTTCCTAGAGTGTTTAAAAGTAGAATGGGAGGCAGAGCCTTCAGCTTTCAGGCCCCTCTTCTGAGGAAATAGCTTCCAGTTTGGATTTGAGAGATAGACATCCTCTATTTTAGGCTTAAAGCTTTCCTTTCTGATAAAGCATATAGTTAGGGCTGGATCAGGTGACCCTGAATCCTCCCTTAGTTATGCTGCAATAGGTGTAGGCTGCCGGGGATTCCCATGATGGATTGAATTTTTCTTATTCAATCACCTTTTTCACTCACTCAGGTGTTTATGCACCTCTCTGTAATAATTTTTTATCTTACTAATAATCTCTGGCTCTCTTCCACAGCACGACTTTGTCCTGTCTTCCTCCCAACCAGTCCCGACAGATGGCCGCCCTCCCTGAGCCTGGTTCTGCTGGAGATTTCTTCCTGTTTAACAGGGGTTTTTCCTTCCCACTGTGGCCAAAGTGTTTGCTCATAGCGGGTCATATGATTGTTTATGTTTTCACTGTTTTCTTTGTATTATTGTAGCATCTTTACCTTACAGTATAAAGCGCCTTGAGCCAACTGTTGCTGTGATTTGGAGCTATACAACTAAAATGGAATTAAACTGAATTGAATATGTTTGCTGTGTTTAAATAGATTTTTTACTGCCGTTACAAAGGAATTTCCCATATTTGGGATGAGTCTTATATGAATCTAATATATGTGAGAGAGTTCAAATGAGTTTGAATTGTTTTTTAACCTCATATCCACTTACTTCAGTAAATTTACCCGTATTAAAAACTTCCATGCATTTGCAATTGCAAAGACATAGCAGTAAATAAATGCATTCAGGCATTCAGACATGGTCAAGATGACCTGGTCAAGTTCAAACTGAGTGTCAGAATGAGGAAGAAATTAGATTTAGGTGACTCTGAATTTTTGGTGTCAGATGAGCTGGCTGGATTATTTTAGAAACTGCTGGTCTAATGAGATTTTCCCACACAAATGTGTCTAGGGTTTATAGACAATGGTCTGAAAAAGAAAAATGTGAGAAAAAGAAAAAAACTGTGAGCAGCTCTGATGTGTATCTGTACACATGTACAATCATACAAAGTGAAAATGAAAAGGGACTAATAGAACAGTAGTAGTTAAAGGGAAAGAGGTCAAGAGTCTGTATGTGTGCATGAAAGGGTGAGGGAAGTGCTCATGTGAAATATGTAGAGAATGTGCCATCCTGTCAAACTATTCATCTCTCCTGTCTGACTGTGATCAATGAAGGCAGAGACCGGTAGCTTGGCCAGGTTACATCTAATTGGATCAGCTACTGAACACACACAAACACACACACACACACACACACACACACACACACTGGTTAAATGTAATGTGATGAAAAAGCCTGCCTGGCACTTAGAGCACAATCCAAATGGAATGAGACTGTAGCCTAGAGTGTGAGTTCTACTGCAGTCATTGAAGGTGTATTATAATATTCTGTTCACTGAGGGAGGACACAACTCATTTTAAATTTACAAAACTGTCCCTGGAATAAAATTATACATACAGCAAGATCTAGTGCAGAAATATATTGTTGAAAACGTTAGATACAATTAGTTGATACTATTGATTTTATGACAGCGATTAGAGCATACAATAGGTATTAAAAGTACTGTGCTACAGTAGTCCTCTTTACACACTAAGGTTAATTATGCAGTTCACAGGCCAGGACTTTTCACATTATACATGCTTCCCTTAGGCAGTATCATTAGAAGACATAGCATATATTTTCACTGCTATGCAGATAACACCCAGCTCTATATGTCCATGAACTCAGATAACACACACCAACTCATTAAACTGCCATCCAGACATAAAGACCTGGATGGCCGCTAACTTTCTGCTTCTTAATTCAGATCAAACTGAGGTTATTGTACTCGGCCCTGAAAATCTTAGAAATATGGTATCTAAGCAGATTCTTACTCTGGATGGCATTACCTTGGCCTCCAGTAACACTGTGAGGAACCTTGGAGTCATTTTTGACCGGGATATTTTCAGTTCAATTTGGGTGCTGCGGTAACTCATCGAGTAATTCGAATAATTCAATCATAAAAAATTCTCAACACTAATTCTTTGCTTCAGTGCTTCATTTAATGCACACTTGATGTATATGTTAAATGATATAAATGCAAGTATTTCACCCACATGTGTGACTAAAAACAGACCTGTGAGCCCCTTTATTTCCAAAGAAAGAAATGTCAAGCCTCTCCCAGGGAAATGTCGGGTTCTTTTTTTTATGAGACAAAACGAATAAACTCAGAGTATTAAAATGTTCTAAATTTCAAGTTTTCGAAATTTATTACGCGCTTGAAGGTTCAAGTTAAAACAGCACCGTGTCTCTGTCTGTTCAGCGTGCCAAACAGACAGAGGGCACCTCATCCAAGCAGTAAAAACTTTTTTTATGGGGAACACAAACATAAGTTTGATATGATTGATTAAAAAGTTGGGTAGTAGGTGTGGTTTAGACTCGGCATTTCCCTTATGTGGGACTTGGTCTGGCTCTTCGCTCATCTTACACCTCCTGGAGTGGAGATCTCCCTGTGGTGAGAGGAAAGACAACAACTCACTACCTACATACACACAACAGAATATACGGCCTCCAGTACTTTTCCAGATCAAGCTTGTGTTGTACACGTGTGGCATTTTCTTTCAACACTCTGCTCTATATTGGCTACAAAACATAATGTGTAATAATAAAGGGGGCTACGGAGCATGGACTGGAGTAAGACGCTTTTTTCACAGCTTCTGCAAAATTTGACAAAAACTTCATAAATAAGTGGTTGAATACTTGTACCGATTGTCTCGGGTGCTTATGTATTGCACTGCTAAGAACTGCTAAAAGTGTGTTTTGGAGGGCTGAATGGCAGAAAAACTGCAAAAATATGAGTACACAGCTAAAGCTAGCAGGCCTACTGCAGCCATGAGGCTGCACACTCCTGAATATCTAGATCAAGCCTTGTCCAGACAGTCACCAAACTCAGGTATGAGCATCAAGGAGACGAAAGAGGATATTCACTCTTCACTGACCAGAGAAATATCCAAAATAATTGAAGATGAACTGAAAAGTGTGCTGGCAGACGATTTTAGTGCTGTTACGGCCCTGGGCCGGCTGTGTATTTTTGTTGTGCTGTGTCTTTAAGACTCTACAGGTCCTTCCTGATTGGAGAGCTGGCGGCGGCTGATTGGTCCCTGATCATGTGGCTCTTTTGAAAATCCCTCACCAGCAGTTGTCCTGGGGCAGCAACTGACAGCAGCAGCAGACCTGACCCTGGCCTCCAAACCCTGTGACATTTGTGTTTGTGATTCATGTAACTTACTGAGCTTTGTATATAGTGTGTAATTTACTCTTCACTTGTAAATAGCACATTGTAAATAGACAATGAAACAGAAGGTGTGAGCTGCCTTATTATTTTCTGTACCGTTTTTTCCTGTTTGTTTCAGTTAGGGAGTTATGTTGTAAAGGCTCCCCTTTGATTGGGTGTGGTGCTTGGCCTTAATTGCACTCACCTGTCACTCGTTATATAAGGACTGCACCCATCATAATAACTAAGGCAACATGTGCATATTGCTGCTCACCTGAACACCACATTAGCAAGTGCCCTGAGTTCATTAACAAGACTAAGGATGAGAAAATAAACTGGATGAAGAGAAACAAACGGTGTTGGCGTTGTGCTAGAACTCATCAGGCTGCAAAGTGTGATCTGAGGAAAGCATGTGCCACCTGCATGGGAAGACATCTACAGATCCTATGTGAGGTGAATCAGAGACATAGAACCGAAGTTAATCCTGTAGTGAGGACACTGTACTTTGATAGACCTAGTGATTGTCCTAGTGTACTATTAAAAGTTGTGAAAGTTGTCGCGAAATCAATCAGTGCAGAGCAGTGAAACAAACCACGGAGGCCCCAGAAGAGTCCAATCAAACGATGAGTTTATTAACACAGGAGAAGAAATATCAGCATGTCTTCTGACAAAAATACACTGGATGATGATTTTATAGCGTCGGGGTTTACGCCCCCTTGTGCGTCAATTACAGATTAAAATACATCGATTACAATCAATGATACATCTTAAAAGTCTAAAAACAAACATAGTACTTCTCATTTCTATAACACCTTCCAAACAAGGCAATAACATCGAGCCCTCAGGGTCTCTGGGGGCTGGTTGTTAACTCCGGGTCATCTGTTTCCAAGTAGACTAAAATACAACAGGTTTCAACAAGAAGCTGAATGAATTAGGGCCTCAGGCCTGTCACCTGTCGCCTCAGGCCTTTCACCCCTCAGGCAGGAAGCTCCGGTCCATTCGCACCAGAACCTCTCGCCATAAGAACAGTTTCTTCCCCTCTGCTGTTGGACTCATGAACAATAACCGTGTAAGACTGCAGAGTTGCAGTCTTACACGCCTCTCTGCAGCTTCTCTCCTCCTGCTACCCCCCCAAAAACCCATCTCCATTGAGACTGTGTCAGCTCCCAAAAAGACAAAAAACAAACTAAACACCAGCAATAAACAACTTAAACATAAAAAATCACAAAGAAAGAACAATACAGTATCCACATCTGAACCAAAGAGTAAAACAGTGAAATGTGGATTATTAAATATTAGGTCTCTCTCCTCCAAGTCTCTGTTAGTACATGACTTAATAATTGATCAACAAATCGATTTACTCTGCCTTACAGAAACCTGGTTGCAGCAGGATGAGTATGTTAGTTTAAATGAATCAACACCCCGAGTCATTCTAACTACCAGAAATCTCGAGCACAGGGCCGAGGGGCGGTGTGGCAGCAATTTTCACACCAGCCTATTAATTAACGAAAGACCAAGACAGACTTTTAATTCATTTGAAAGCCTGATGCTTAGCCTCGTCCACCCCAGCTGTAAAACTCAGAAACCAGTCTTACTTGTTATCATCTATCGTCCACCTGGGCCTTACACAGAGTTTCTCTCTGATTTCTCAGACTTTTTATCTGATTTAGTGCTCAGCTCAGATAAAATAATTATTGTGGGTGATTTTAACATCCATGTAGATGCTAAAATGACAGCCTCAACATCGCATTTAATCTGTTATTAGACTCAATTGGCTTCTCTCAAAATGTAAAAGAACCCACCCACCACTTTAATCACACTCTAGATCTTGTTTTAACGTATGGCATAGAAACTGAACATTTAACAGTGTTTCCTGAAAACCCTCTGCTGTCTGATCATTTCCTGATAACATTTACATTTACAATAATTGATTACACAGCAGTGGAGAGTAGACTTTATCAAAGTAGATGTCTTTCTGAAAGTGCTGTAAGTAAGTTTAAGAATATAATCCACCCACTGTTATCATCTTCAATGCCCTGTACCAACATAGAGCAGAGCAGCTATCTGAACGCTACTCCAACAGAGGTCGATTATCTTGTTAATAATTTTACCTCCTCACTACGCACGACTCTGGATACTGTAGCTCCTGTGAAAACTAAGGCCTCAAATCCAAAGTCCCTGACTCCGTGGTATAATTCTCAAACACGTAGCCTAAAGCCGATAACTCGTAAGCTGGAGAGGAAATGGCGTGTCACAAATTTAGAGGATCATCATTTAGCCTGGAGAAATAGTTTGCTGCTTTATAAGAAAGCCCTCCATAAAGCCAGAACATCTTACTATTCGTCACTGATTGAAGAAAATAAGAACAACCCCAGGTTTCTCTTCAGCACTGTAGCCAGGCTGACAAAAGTCAGAGCTCTACTGAGCCAACCATCCCTTTAACGTTAACTAGTAATGACTTCATGAACTTCTTCACAAATAAAATTTTTATCATTAGAGAAAAATTACCAATAATCATCCCACAGATGTAATATTATCTACAGCTACTTTTAGTACCATCGATGTTAAGTTAGACTCTTTTTCTCCAATTGATCTTTCTGAATTAACTTCAATAATTAATTCCTCCAAACCATCAACGTGTCTTTTAGACCCCATTCCTACAAAACTGCTCAAAGAAGTCCTGCCATTAATTAATGCTTCAATCTTAAATATGATCAACCTATCTCTAATAATCGGCTATGTACCACAGGCCTTCAAGGTGGCTGTAGTTAAACCTTTACTTAAAAAGCCATCTCTAGACCCAGCTGTCTTAGCTAATTATAGGCCAATCTCCAACCTTCCTTTCATATCAAAAATCCTTGAAAGAGTAGTTGTCAAACAGCTAACTGATCATCTGCAGAGGAATGGCTTATTTGAAGCGTTTCAGTCAGGTTTCAGAGCTCAGCACAGCACAGAAACAGCTTTAGTGAAGGTTACAAATGATCTTCTTATGGCCTCTGACAGTGGACTCATCTCTGTGCTTGTCCTGTTAGACCTCAGTGCAGCGTTCGATACTGTTGACCATAATATCCTATTAGAGCGATTAGAACATGCTGTAGGTATTACAGGTACTGCACTGCAGTGGTTTGTATCATATCTATCTAATAGACTCCAATTTGTACATGTAAATGGAGAGTCCTCTTCAGACACTAAGGTCAATTATGGTGTTCCACAGGGTTCAGTGCTAGGACCAATTCTATTTACATTATACATGCTTCCTTAGGCAGCATCATTAGAAGACATAGCATAAATTTTCACTGCTATGCAGATGACACGCAGCTCTATCTATCCATGAAGCCAGGTAACACACACCAATTAGTTAAACTGCAGGAATGTCTTAAAGACATAAAGACCTGGATGGCCGCTAACTTTCTGCTTCTTAATTCAGATAAAACTGAGGTTATTGTACTCGGCCCTGAAAATCTTAGAAATATGGTATCTAAGCAGATTCTTACTCTGGATGGCATTACCTTGGCCTCCAGTAACACTGTGAGGAACCTTGAGTCATTTTTGACCAGGACATGTCCTTCAACGCACATATTAAACAAATATGTAAGACTGCTTTCTTCCATTTGCGCAACATCTCTAAAATTAGAAATATCCTGTCTCAGAGTGATGCTGAAAAACTAGTTCATGCATTTATTACTTCCAGGCTGGACTACTGTAATTCTTTATTATCAGGATGTCCTAAAAACTCGCTGAAAAGCCTTCAGCTGATCCAAAATGCTGCAGCAAGAGTCCTGACAGGGACTAGAAAGAGAGAGCATATTTCTCCTGTTTTGGCTTCCCTTCATTGGCTTCCTGTTAAATCCAGAATTGAATTCAAAATCCTGCTCCTCACATACAAGGTCTTAAATAATCAGGCCCCATCTTATCTTAATGACCTTGCAGTACCATATCACCCTATTAGAGCACTTCGCTCTTGCACTGCAGGCCTACTTGTTGTTCCTAGAGTATTTAAAAGTAGAATGGGAGGCAGAGCCTTTAGTTTTCAGGCCCCTCTTTTGTGGAACCAACTTCCAGTTTGGATTCGGGAGACAGACACTATCTCTACTTTCAAGATTAGGCTTAAAACTTTCCTTTTTGCTAAAGCATATAGTTAGGGCTGGACCAGGTGACCCTGAGTCCTCCCTTAGTTATGCTGCAATAGACGTGAGGCTGCCGGGGATTCCCATGATGCATTGAGTTTTTCCTTCCAGTCACCTTTCTCACTCACTATGTGCTAATAGACCTCTCTGCATCGAATCATATCTGTTATTAATCTCTGTCTCTCTTCCACAGCATGTCTTTCATCCTGTTTTCCTTCTTTCACCCCAACCGGTCGCAGCAGATGGCCGCCTCCCTGAGCCTGGTTCTGCCGGAGGTTTCTTCCTGTTAAAGGGAGTTTTTCTTCCCACTGTCGCCAAAGTGCTTGCTCATAGGGGTCATATGATTGTTGGGTTTTCTCTGTATTTATTATTGTGCTATCTACTGTACAATATAAAGCGCCTTGAGGCGACTTTTGTTGTGATTTGGCGCTATATAAATAAAATTGAATTGAATTGAATTGAATTGAATTAACCATATGACTGTTCCCACCACTAACACATGACCCTACACTGTGTTCACTGCATCATTCCATGTTTGGACCTGATGATCACCTGCACCCATGTATATATCTATCTACTTAGCACTTTTAATTCTTTAATTCTTATTTTTATGTCTATTTAAGCGTTATATGACAGTATGTTTGCACTAAGTACCGCAGCAATTTCCTAATGTTGTAAACCTGCTCAACATTTGGCAATAAAACCCTTTCTGATTCTGATTCTGACCTTTCTAGATTATATGTGTATTGTATGTGTATGTGTTTTGTAAGCGTGTATGCAGTTATCCTTCTATGTTTCCCACACCATGGATCGCCTGGACAGTCATGCCAGTGAAAATTAAAGACCTTTAATAGACCGAACCTTCAACTCTAAATTGCGTATACAAATATGCAATGTGTATGAAATAATCATAACTGCACCTGTAATAGAAAAGGTTAATATGATGACAAACATCTTTAATACAATATCAATCCTGTAAGAAATATTATTAATAGAATAATGCTGTAAAGAATGTTATTAATGCAATTACCATAATGCAGGTTATATGACAGCAATAAAAGAATTTCTGGATCTCCACAAAGTGCTCCTGCGTAATGGCAAAAGAACCCTGGAAACATATGCAATACTTGATGATGGCTCCCAACGTACCATGCTTCTGACATCTGCAGCTCAGCATCTCCACCTAACTGGGAAAGCTGAAAAATTATCACTCAGAACTGTCCATCAAGAAGTTGAAACCATTCAAGGTTCTTCTGTAAGTTTCAAAATCTCACCCATTGCACATCCAGAGAAAACTTACACAGTTAATAATGCCTTCGCTACAAGTCACTTAGCACTTTCAGACCACACCTACCCCGTATCATCTCTCCAACGAAGATACAAGCATCTCCAAGGTATCCCATTACCCTTTATTAACAAAGCAGCTCCACTACTGCTCATAGGTTCTGATCATACCCACCTTATTACGTCTATAGCACCAGTTAGACATGGACCATTTGGATCTCCTGCAGCAGTCAAAACCCACTTAGGATGGACACTCCAAGGTCCAATCACAGACTTCCAACCCCAGAGCAGTTCCACGCATGCCCAATGTTTGTTCACATCTTCCAGTTCAGGTTCAGGAGAACCGCTCCAGCACATCCTCGTGTCCACTAATGGCTCTGAGATCATTCAGCCACTTCCTATTCTACCATCAGCAATATCTATGTCGTCACCTGCAGTGCCGCTATCAGCAGTTCCACCGCCTGTGGCTGCCATTCCGCCAGTGGTCAGGGCACCGCCTGCTCCTGCATCACCTGGTCCTGCCCCTGCCAAGTCCCGTACATTGCCTCCAGCGCCTGCAAAACTGCCCGACGGTCTGCAGGTCTGGGCCTGCAGCTGCATCCCACGCGGTTGGCATTTGGACCTGCTTTGCCGCCACCGCTGGCTACATGGTCGGCCCCCTGAACTGTCTGGCCTGCGTTGTCGACCTCCAGGTCGACCCCCTGAACCTATATCAGACCTGTAGCATGTCTGATTCCTCTGCCCCCACTTCGTGAAAAGGAGCAACTCTAATCCTTAGAACATATTTCTCAGTAGAAATATGGGGGCGGCTGTTGTAAAGGCTCACCTTTCAGCACATTCACTTCACCAGATGCACCTTGTTTCTTTTCCTCACCTTTGATTGAGTGTGGTGCTTGGCCTTAATTGCACTCACTTGTCACTCGTTATATAAGGACTGCACTCACCTACCCCTCACTCTTTCTTCACTCCCACATGGGGCGGCAGCTGAGAGATAGCAGTCCATGTGTGTCTTTCCTTTACCCATTATTCAATAAAACGACAAAACCTGCAAATGATTGATGACTGCTTATTCTCATTCTAATCGGATAAGCCCATGATGATGACTACTTAAACCCTGAGCCTTCCTTCCTCCAAAACAAGTTAGCTGTAGCGTGTGTCTTTTGTTTGGCTTTTGTTTTCACATAGGGTTTTAGATAGCACCTCCTCTCCTGACTTAGCTTGTTTTTGTTTGTTATTTTGGCCTTTGTTCACCCTGGAGTTAAGTTTTCAGTGTAGACAAATAAACCACCGTTCACTTAAGAAATTGGTTTTTTTGTGTATGGTTTTGGGGACCAGGGCGGGGTCACCCTTATGCTATGTTCCTGTACCCCTAGACTGGGGCGTAACAATGCCGTCAAATCAGAATTACATGCTATGCGAGCTGAAATTACCATCAATATAGCCACAATCAGACGTGGACACAACAAAGTAGACATGACAGACGTGAAAAACAGACTTTCTTCATGGTCAGATTAGGTAGTGATGCTGCAAAATGCCGTCAGTGCCCTCCAGAGTCAAATGTCAACACTATGAGTGACAGGCTGCGAGGACATGGATGGGCGAATGTGGCAGGGCAGCATATGGATAGCTGGCATAGCAGAGAAACCGGGGTCAAGTTTACTGGAATTGGTTTCAAGAGTCGTTAAAAACATGCTGCAACTTGAGAAAGAGATGAAGGTGGAGAGATCACATTGCACGCTAATGCAGAAGAAACCCAGAGAGTGGAAACCTTGAGCTAACCGTACTTCACTATGAGGGAGATGCCATGAAGATCCTGAGGAGAATACAGGGCAGAGTACTGCTGAGCTACAAGGGGAATAGAGTATCAATATTCCTCGAATACACCTCAGTGTTGCAAAGGCCAGAGATGCTGTCACTGAGGTAAGTAGCGTTAAGAGGCCGAAAGGGAATCCGCTACGGGTTACTGTACCCATCGAGGTCACGAGGTTACGGATCACATATGGAGATAAAGAGTTCCAAGGCCCCGCAAAGGCCATGGAATATGTGCAAAACACACGTCCCCCCACTGCTGCGACTTAACAGAAAAAGTGAACCATTCCAGAAGACCACATAACGCTGGGTATATTTCATTTCGGCTATCGTCTCAAGGAGATGACAGAATGGCCCAATTATGTTGGGCCCAAATGTGCCCAACATAATTTCAAACTCCATCTCGCCCCAAACTCCATCTCGCCCCTGTCATCTATTGGATACATAAAGTCCCTCACTCCAAATAACCTAGATCAGAGTTTTAAAAAGTGGACAGAATATAAGCTTTGATGCATTCATCAGCTATCTGTCGATGGCCAGTTTAAAACATGTAAGTAACAAAAAACTGAATTTTCACTCCTTAACGCTGATCATTTTAGATAAGTAGGATGAGGAGGAAAGAAAATAGGTACTTATATGTCTGGACTTATATTGTTAGTAATGTTGTTAGATGGATGTTTTATGATTAATCTTTTATTTATTTACTCATTCTTATGTGCATTAAGCTCTTTGGATTCGTTGATATGAGACCGTTCCAGTCGAGGAGTGTTTAATCCCTTTTTTTGCCTTTTTCTTTTAGAAGTCTTTTCCTTATGCTGAAAGGCACATTTCATATGCTGACTTAGAGAATGTTAAACTTCAACAAAGACTAATTTAAAAAAACACCCCTGTGGAATTTTCTCACTTGTTGTCCCATGCGACCAAAGTCTCCCCGCCAGTAGTTTTGGGGTATGGGTGGGCGACTCCTCTTCTCTCGCTAAGCCCCGACTATTGCTCTCAGTCATGCTTTATTATAACCAAGTCTCTCGGCCCCTTTACGCCCTCATCGCCCTCTGGGGCAGAGCAGAATCTCATTAATTTAAAATTAGCAAAACAACTGGGCCTGCCCCTGTAACCTCTTGACCCTCCCATTCCTGCCAGGGCTTTAAATAATCAAGTGTTTGCCATGGTCATGCATGCTCAGACTGAACCTGTTCATTTAGTTGCCTCCAGCAATAATTGAGAATCCGTCACATTCTACACCTTCACTTCTCCTGACACCCCTTTGATCCTTGGCTTCCCATGGTTGGAAAAACACCCCTCACATAGCCAGACAGAACAAACTCAAGGACTTAATTTTATTGTCGGTCCAGTCTAACCCTCCCTCATGTCCCGCTAGCTCAGACTCAGCTCTTACCTCCTCCTGATACCAAGATTTACAGGAAGTATTTAGTAAAGATAAAGCTTCAGGTCTGCCTCCACCTTCCTGGCGCCCCCTCCAGCAGCCTGTACAACCTGTTGCAGTCCAAGAGTGAGATGTACACAACAAGCTGAACTGCCAGTGTCACACAGCACATGTATCACGTTCTTATCCTACGCGCCGGGTTATGGATGAAATCCAGTAGAATGACGCTCCCGTGGTAATACATGTTCCAGCCATGTATTCCAGCCCTAACCCGTAGCCTTATCCCTAACCTTAACCAGGACTTTAATGATGTTAAACAGTGTTTTTCAAAGGGATTTAAGTAAAACGAATGTACATGTCTAGATTCATTCCAAACGGTTCTCATGTTTCCTCATTTGTCTGATCTCGTAATCTAGGGATGTGTTGGGTGCCCGAAAGCATAACATATCGACGATTTGTCACCTAGTGTATAATGTTACGCTTTGGGAGTGAGAACGTGTTGTATATTTTGAAGATAAGTGTCTTTCTGTCTTTTTATGTTTGCTGGAGTACTCCTGCTCTCTATTTCCCTCATTGTTATCTACATTGTGTCATTATCACTTTGATAAGTGCATTTAGGTCTTTTAGTATGTATAAATAAAGAAGAGAGAAGATTCCTTAAAAGAAAATTATTTCAAATTATGCTAAAAACGAAAACAAACAGCATGATTCAACAACAGAATCATGCTGTCGTTGAATCATGCATTTCTGGTGGCCTGATGTCACTAAAGTGTGCATGTTTTCTTATAACATAACTGTTAAGAAAATTCCTATATTGGCTTTTAAAGGTCCTGTTAAAAAAACATTAAAATACAGACAAAAATTTTTTTTAAAAATGGCATTGCTCAGGAGTGTTTCAAGACAGGTGGTGGACCCCCAAATATCAGCAGTGTTGGGGAGTAACGGAATACATACAACTTTGTTGAAATAAATGGATTACACGGCGGTATTTTCCTGTTAGGCTATGCCCTCTCTATTTTTGGTAATTCCACGCTGGTGGAAACCCAAACAAAACACGCATTGAGAGGCTCTAATGGCTGGGTCTCAATCACATGGCCCATGACACCCCTACTTGCGGTCCGCATAATGACGTGAAGAAATATTTTTAAAAATTATTATTCAAAAAATGATTTAATAAGAAGGCAATAGGCAGAGTTTTACAGACATAGACCTAAAGAATGTAGCCTCATGGGCAGTGTAGTCTGTGCTGCAGGGAGAATGGACTGCCATACCCGTTATGTGTCTGCAGTGTTGCCAACTCCTCAGTAAGGAAAATCGCTATTGGCTGTCTTAAAAGTCGTTAGAAGTCACCACCTCTGGCGCCGGTGCCCACCTCTCAATTTTAAATCCATGTAGACATTGAGGGTCCTCGGGAGGGGCCGTACTAACACCTGCTGCTCTCTGGCAGCAGCACCATGCTCTCCCGTGTTTTAAATGCACCTTAGAACAACACGCAGCAACACTACACATGAGCGAGAGGAGGGAGGTTTGTGGTCTTCACACACCCCTGTTCTCTGCTGGCCATCGGGGCAAGGGGGCTGGGAGGAGGTGTTGGCCGTCCGATTGGGATCTGGGATGCGGGGCCTCCCTGCTGCTGCGGAGCCTGGGGCGGTCTGCTTGCCTCCACCCCGGAGGAAAGGGTAACATCTCCTGGGTCTAGGTGCCGTTTCCCCCTCCAGGGGCGAGGGTACCTGGACCTGGAGTATAGAGTTTGTTTGGAGTGGAGTGTGATTGTGTGTACAGTGTCCATGTATGTCTATCCCTACATTGGGTGAGTGCTGAGTATTTGTATATGTGTGCATGAGGGTGGGAATGGATGTTTGTGTCTATGTGTGCCTGTTTGTCTGTGTCTATATGTCAGGTCGGGCCTTACACTCCACCTCTCTGGGAACTCCCAGGCCCTCCAAAGGCCTATCTCCCCTCACCACACTCCCTGCCAGTAACTGATGCCCTCAGGGGTTGGTGCGTTGGTGGTTCTTGGTGTCCGGGGCTGGGCGCTCAGGTATGTACCAGATCACTCCCGGTGACTACTTGGCGGGGCCTGGTGCATGTTGCTCGGTCAGACCTCTTCCGGGGCAAAGGGGGCCCTCGGGCCTCCGGGCCTGCGGCTTGGTTCACTCTGGCACAGCTGGCTGCCGGCAGAGCCGGCGGGCACGCCACTGCAGCCCCCTCTGGCTTCTGCTCCGTGGCTACTGGGTGACCCCTCATCTGGGGCTCTCCTCAGCTCTTCCCAGGAGGGTGGCACGGATGCCCCTCCGGTGGTCCTCCTTGGGCTCTCGCACTCTGGGGCCTCTGGATGTCTGGAGCCTGGATCTCCTCCATGCCTGCTTCATGCCCTGGGGGACGGGGCTATGGCTCTCTACATCCTCTAGCAGATCGTTACATGGGGAGACCTTTTGAATACAAGCGCGCTGATCCACACAGGTGTACACACGGGTGTCCACTGTTCATAGACATAAACTACACCTTTATTGGCTGCTATTTCCAAGCACATTGTGCACTGTCGGTCCTGCTTGCTACACAACAACATTCAATATTTAGTATTTACTGCTGTTTACACTTAGCTAGATTAACGTGATGGTGTTGTGTTTAGTATGTTGCTCTGTTTTTTCTGCTTGTTTTCTCTTCTTTTTCTCTCAACAGGTGATCCAGGAGATTTTTTTTTCTCTTCTTTCTCACTGTCCCTCTTCCCTTCTGTTTTTCTTTTCCTTAATCTTTCTTTCTCCCTTTCCTATCCCTCAGTCATGTCTGTCCGGTCTGTAACAACTGAAAATAAAATAAAATAAATAATAACAAAGGTTGATCAAATGGACCAATACGGCAAGGCCGTGATGATCCATTTGGCAAAGTAAATCCATTGGGTATCCTTGTTGGTCTTGAGAAAACAATTCTGACGGCTAAAGAAGCAAATGGGACAGGCAAAAAAAAAAGTCACCAAATGATGTAATCGCCTAATTTGCATAATTGGTTACCCCAGGGGTCAGCGACCTTTAACACCCAAAGAGCCATTTGGACCCGGTTTCTACGGAAAAGGAAACACTGGGAGCCGCAAATACTTTTTGACATCTAAAATGAAGATAACACTGTGTATATTGTTTTTTTTTTTTACCTTTGTGCTTTGTATAAACAACTATACTGTGTTGCTTATGAAATCCATGAAGTGCTACGGAGAAAATTAAATTTTATTTATGTAATGAACACATTTTCAACCCTTAAAAAATAATAACTAAAAATAAAGTCAACCAGTTGAAGGTGTCTTTTAAATGAATTACAAAGCTGAACTTAAATTATCCATGAAGCAAACAAAAACAGTGAGCCGTCATCCTTATATCGCCTTCTGGGCTTCTGGACTGTAGCAGAGCCTTGACCAGAATTTAAAAAATAATTGGAAAAAAGCACTATGCTCCTAAAAAATTAAAAATAAATATTTTCAAAATATCTGCATAATATTTATTTTACCTGGTTAATGTGCTTCGCGGGGCGTGGCCCGCAGTGACGCTGCAGGAGAGGCAGACGTACCTGAGTGGCATTCGCAATCACGCCTCACCGGCTTGCTCTCTCTGCTGTTGTTTGTATGTGTCTTGCTGTGAGCTGGAAAGCTACAGCCGGCTGTGTGTGTGAAAAGTGGTCAATAAAGAGATGCTGAAGAGCATGTTCATGTAAACATCGTCGGTTCTGCCGTGATGTGTTTACTAGTGATGCGCGAATCATGAACGAATCGTTCAATACTCGAGAATCACTTTACTGACTCGTGAATCATGATTCACAAGAGCAACTGACTCACTGACTCATCCCTGTTGCTGTTAGCAAACTAATTTCATTAGTAGAAATATACCTAGCTTATAATTCAAATTGTGAAGAAAAACACAACATCCAGTATCTTAACAAAAACATTTCTGCTCTGAACTGGAAGAAAAAACCCTGAGTAGAAGCTCACATCAAGACAATAGCTCCTCGGTTCACAGTAGCATCGTTCTGCTAACATGCTAACAGCACATTTGAGCTACTCACCCCCTCCCTTCCTGCGCTGAATCGTAGGGGAAGCAAATCACTCATGACTCACTAACCCCCTCCCTCCTGTGCTGAATCGTAGCTTAAACAAATCACTCAGGACTCACTAACCCCCTCCCTCCTATGCTGAATCATAGAGCGCGCGAATCACTCATGACTCGCTCACCCCCTCCCTCCTGTGCTGAATCATAGAGCGAGCAAATCACTCATGACTCGCTCACCCCCTCCCTCCTGTGCTGAATCATAGAGCGAGCGAATCACTCACTCACTCACTCACCCCCTCCCTCCTGGCTCGCAGCTACTTCTTCTTCTTCTTGGTTGGCAACCAATGTTAAAGGCGACTACCGCCCCCTGGCTCACAGCTCAGTGGACATTTAGATGAGAAAATATATATTTGACACATGTAAGGAAAATACTAATAAAATAAAAATAAACAAAAGAAATGTTCCCTTTAGAAATTCTTTTGCTCTTTTTTGCTATATAAAATAGTTGTTTTCTTTAAGAATCACTCATCTTAGCAGTAGGATTTACATTAAAAGAGAAACAAATTAAGTTTGAGTGAAAATGTAAATTTTTTGCACTCTCTGGTCAACTGACTCAGTGACTCAAATGACTCAAAAAACCCGATTCACTTTGGTGAGTGACTCATTAAAACTTGATTCAGTAAAAAGAATCAAATTTACCATCACTAGTGTTTACAATCGGACTTCTGCTCCTGAACCTCTGCGCACAGTTTCTGCTGTACGAAGTCACTTTCATCTTTACGCAGGACTGTAAGCTGCCGTCTGTGAGGCATGAGCGGTGTTTGTTTTTAACATAGTACATGGTGGAGAATAGATGCTCACATACATATGTGGATCCGAAGATCGACACTTCACAAATTAGACATACTGGTAGGCCACTCTTGTCAGAAGTAAATACAAATGAATCTGCCCAGGCATCGTTAAATGTTTTTCTTCAAATATTTTTCTTTTCTTACATTTCTCCATACTTGGCCTACCTGGGGCTGAAAGTCTCGGTAAATGCACGTCGTTTTCCACGAGTGTGTAGCTTATTTTGAGCGACGAAAAATAATAAAATATAACTTTATTTTTATTATTCAAGATCGCAATAATCTTCCAATTTAGAACTACAAGTTTTAAAAAAGAACTAACACAAATAAACACTTCAGTTAAATACTTATAATTTATTTTTCCAAACCATGCAGAGCCGCAACATAAGGACTAAGGAGCCGCATGCAGGTTGCCGACCCCTGGGTTACCCGAAACAGGCACTCTGGCGGAGTTACTTTTTGTGTGTGTTTTTAAGTAGTTTTAAACCTTGTGATCCACAAAAAAGTAACAGTAAAAGAAGAACATCCTTAACCATAACGTTGTTAACAAACAAACATTAACAATCAAAATGGACATAGCAAGCCTCACCAGACAGCTTCAGTCGAAATCGGATGTACAAGATGGAGTTAAGGCTCTGCAAGGACATCTGATTTATAAGTTTGCAGTGATTGGAATGATGTATTTTAGTGGATTGATTTATTTTAGACAAAGAAAAATGTACATTTGCCGCTGCTGCCGCCCTGCATTAAATTCAGGGTGGGAGCAGCTAATGCGATTCATTTGCAGTTTGAATGCGTAGGGGTGAACATCTGCTCTGACAGCAGCTGGGGGGGGCTGCTGCATGAGGACTATCCGCCACCTGTGAACGCTTTGGCACGGTCACGGCAGCACCTGCTGCTTGTTGGATGTAAGAGCGATGCGTGATTTCACGTCAAAAAGTCCTCATATAAGTCTCGAATAACACCAGAAAAAGTAGCCAGATTTGTCGCTAGGCGCTTTTTAGAAGAAAAGTTGCTAAGAGGGTCTGAAAACTCGCTAAATATAGCGACAAAGCCGCTAAGTTGGCAACACTGTGTATCTGTGAACGCGAGGGAGGGAGAAAAAGGAGAGTGGAAAAGTACAAGTTGTCACCGAGCAGAAATGGGAGATGGAAGCATGTAAATATAATAATAACCACTGCAGCCAAAAAGAGTGCCTGACGAGCCCAGTTGTAAGTAAGCTATTAAGACTCGACTGTACACTGTGTTTGTGTTTTCCTCCGAAACAATAAGTTCCGTTGGAGCAGCCTCTCTGTCTCTCGCTAGCAAAGTTGACCCAGACAACAAAGTAAAGCTAGTTTTTGGCTACGAACCCGACGTATTAGCCAGAGGTCCCTTTACTACGGTTTGGAGCCACGCACCTGTTTTATATACGCGCAGAATAGTTTTCTATACGAGATTGCTGCAAAAAGTGCAGCCTTAACTAATGTCCACCCTACTGTTACTCATTTTATATTAAGATTTAAACATCTAGTTGGTATTGGTTTGGCGAGTAGCCTCAGTAATAGTAATAAATCACATAGCAATAGTACATTCATGTAGTTGTAAAAAGCATGATAATATATTGAGTAATCCAAAGTATTCAGAATACGTTACTCTCATTGAGTAACATAACGGAATATATTATAAAATACATTTTGGGGCATGTATTCTGTAATCTGTAGTGGAATACATTTTTAAAGTAACCTTCCCAACACTGAATGTCAGAGACCAATACTAGGCCAGTGGTGTCGAACTCCTGTCCTCGAGGGCCGGTGTCCTGTAACTTTTCCATGTGTCCCTGCTGCAACACACCTGACCCATACGGTAAAAAAATACATTGTTCCTAGCCAAAATATATTTCAAATATATGGTAAATATATTTTGTATTTGTGATGCTCCCAAAAAAATACTTTTGAAATTGAAAATATATTTCTTTCAAACCAAAATACATTTCAAAAGATATTTGCGTTCAAGAAAATACATTTCCAACCTTACAGTAGAATGCATATCAAAGTATCCCTTATTGTGTGGATGCTTTAAGGCATCCACACTATTGAGTTCCTGTTTCTCTTTATTCTTTATTATTGTGTGGATGCTTTAAGGCATCCACACTATTGTTTTCCTGTTTCTCTTTATTGTTTATTGTGTCGATGCCCTCAAAGGGCTTCCACACTATTGAGTTCCTGTTTCTCTTTATTGTGTGGATGCTTTAAGCATCCACACTATTGAGTTCCTCTTGGGACTTCCGTACACTTTTTGGCACTTAACTACTTCCACAATTTTCAGCCGATTTTCACCGTTCAAATTTTAAACTATTCTGCTATTTCTGCTAATGATGTCTATATCTATTGGTATTTTTCACTATTACACTTTTTAAAATATTAAGCTTAATTTTTCCCATTGAAATGAATGGGAAACTTCTGCAATTCTGCTAAAATTTGCTTGTTTTTGAAACTTAACTACTTCCTCATATTTTCATGTAGAACAACCATTCAAACTTTAAAATGTTCTCAAATTATTGGGCTATTCAGGTATAAATCAGCTTTTTCAAATCTTTTACCGTTTTACTTTTATGCCTCTTAAAGTTTTCAGTTGCAAAATTGTGATTTTTCACAAAATACATGCGTTGTTATGGTTGCTATGCACTTGGCTTCCAGTGTGCCACTGAAGGTTTTGCAGTCTTCTCTTCATGTCCGAACAACTTCTTGCTACTTGCTCAATTTTCACTCAACTTCCACAAATTATACATCAAAACGTAGGTATTTTTGCTGGCTTTCCGAAAATGTCACTATCATTGTTGTGGGATTTATAGAATTTTGGCAAATCTCCTCAGACCAACACAAAGTCGCAAAACTCTCCATAGAAAGTCAATGGAGAGCTTGTTCAAAATCACCGCTGGATTTCTCTAATGAGAGGCATATTCGAATCGTCATATCTCCTTAACGAAGCAAAGTTAAGACATAAGACTTGTCCCAGTATATCTTCAGACACTCCTGACGCTCACAATTCAAGAATTATTTTCTCACCTATTACCGTTCTGAAATGAGTTAGACTTGTTTGAGGGTAGGAAATTAGTCCTTCGCTCAGATTTCTTCAGATTTCAAACTCTGAAATGAACCACTTTTCCTCTCGTCATATCTTTTAATGGATTTCCACAGAGACCTGAAAATTTCCATGATTGTTCACCAAAGCCTGCTGTCTCTTCTGGTGAAAGAATGATATTGATACTCCAAATAGATTTAGAGTTAGAAAGCGTTGTTTGAGGGCAAGTCAAGGCAGTTTTGCTTTCCTCTACTAAGTTATGGTGCATTACAAGTCAAATATCTTTAATAATTCATATTTTAATGATAAATTGTCAACACTTTAAGATTCCCCATCTCTTCTGAACAAAACGGTGTAAGAATGACTGTTCTAGCCCCTACGGTTAGGAAATTATGGTCATTTGTTTGAGGGGAGTCGTCATTATGAGAAATAGACTGCAAAATCCTGTGTCTCTCTGTGCTGCGTGCACCTGTTTTGGCGGAAAAAGTGCACAGGCTCTCTGATTGGTGGATTCAAATTCAGCAGCTCCCAGGCTGCTTGACTGAGCTAGAAACTTACTTCTCTCTCCCTGTGTGTGTGTGTGTGTGTGTGTGTGTGTGACAGAGAGAGAGAGAGAGAGAAGAGAAAGCCTTTTATGGGATGATGTCATTGTAAGATTCAAATTCAATATATTTAGACTGGTTGACTGAATTGGATCTTGTGTGTGTCTCTCTCTGTGCATGTGTGTTTCCATATGTGTCCATATTTGTGATTGTGTGGCTGTTATATTTTTTTTTTTTGCCGATTTTTTCATTTAACAAGTATATTTGAAGGACCCTTAGCATGTTCAGCATTTTTCAACTGTCCATTTTGCTTTTCCAATTTTTCTGTTTAAGTTATTACTATTGTGCTAAATCATACTATTTCTGCTATTTTATAAGATTTGTGCTAAATATAGTATTTCTGATTAATTATAGTTTTTCTACCAAATCATAGTACAGTATTTTTGCTTTTTAAAGGATTTTATAGGATATTTATATTGCTTAATATAGTATTTCTGCTTTTATAGGATTTGTGCTTAATATAGTACTTCTACTTATTATAGGATTTGTGCTTAATATAGTATTTCTGCTAAATATAGTATTTATGCTTAATCATAGTATTTCTATATATTTCTGCCAGGTCCCCAGGCAGCCAATCCTCTGTGAGGACTGAGGCATTCAAATTTACATATCAGGGCCTGCACGGCTTCCCAGCCAGCCAATCATATCTTAGGGATGAGACATTCAAATTTACAAATCAGTGCCTGGACGGCTTCCCAGCCAGCCAATCATATATGTGGGCTGAGGCATTCAAATTTGCATATTGGGGCCTTCGTGGCTTCTAAGCCAACAAGTCATCGATGTCATATATCTCTAAAATTCATATTTTAATGATAAATTGTCAACACTTGACGATTCCCCATCTCTTCTGAACAAAACGGTGTAAGAATGACCGTTCTGGCCAATACAGTTAGGAAATTATGGTCATTTGTTTGAGGGGAAACCTCACTATGAGAAATAGACTACAAAATCCTGTCTCTGTGCTGCGTGTGTGCACCTGTTTTGGCGGGAAAAAGTACACAGCCGCTGTGCATTCAAATTTAGCAGCTCCCAGGCTGCTTGACTGAAAACATGCTTCTCTCTCCTGTGTGTGTGTGTGGGGGGGGGGGCATGAGAGAGAGAGAGAGACCTCTTTAGGGCAGCATCTCATTGTTGGAAAAAAATATAATATATTCAGACTGGTTGACTGGCATAGACCCTCCGTGTCTCTCTCTCTCTGTGCATTTGTGTATACATATTTGATTTTGCGTGTATCTGTTGGCTGTTCCTTCTTGTTTTTAAATTTATTTTTATTTCTTTATTTTTTTTTTCACAGGTGAACAACAATTAGTTTTGAGGGAACTTAACCATGTTCCGTTTTTTTTTTCAGCTTGTCATCTTACTTTTCCAGTATTTTCACTTAAGTTATTACTATTCTGCTCAATCATAGTATTTGTTCTAAATCATTGTTATTATGCTATATTGTAGTATTTCTGCTAAATCATACTATTTCTACGGTGGCCCCTAGAGACAAAGCACGTACAAACTCCAAAACACTTGCAAACTCCAAAACACTTGCAAACTCCAAAACACTTGCAAACTCCAAAACACGTGCAAATTCCAAAACACATGCAAACTCTAAAACACTTGCAAACTAAAAAACACATGCAAACTCCAAAACACGTACAAACTCCAAAACACTTGCAAAATCCAAAACACTTGCAAAATCCAAAACACTTGCAAACTCAAAAACACTTGCAAACTCCAAAACACATGCAAATTCCAAAACACAACGGAAGTGCTCCAGGACGCTCGGGGCAGTGTTGAGCTCGATTTGCAAAATAAACGGCAAGTTTGTCTGTATGGGACGGTCTAGTCTCCGTCGCGCTTCCCAGGTTGCCTAGCAACCATGATACTAACCGCTGGAAACGTGTCATACAACTTGGTTTGACAGAAATGAGGGAGAACATATTTTGTTCATTTGTTTGTTTGTTTCTACAAGAGCTTTGTGTGATTTGATAAGTATCTGAGGCTGAGACCACAGGACAGTAAAACAGGATTTTTGGGCTTCATACTGAACAGTTCTTTCAAGATTAGTTAGTAAATAAGAATTAGCTGATGTTGTTCATGAGACTAAAGTCATATCACTTTGGTAATGTAAATATAATATGGCCAATATTATAGTTATTATATTAATCATTATTAGCTATTACAGCAGTGAACATGAACTCTGTGTCAAATACTGAGCCTCAGTACAGATTCAAGTTGCAGTTATTTATATGTCTTATCACCTTAAATCTTCACTCAAAGACAAGTATCTTTGACAGTGCATATATAGGTGTATCATATATAAGAGACAAATGTTGTTCCTTCAGTATGTTGGCATTACTAAATTTGGCTCATTGCTTACATATATTTATAAAAAGTAAATGTACGAGCTGTGATAACTGTTTCTGATAAAATGAAGAGTAGACTGATATATGAAATATTCCTTTATTGGGTGAGAAAATCAGACCATGTCATAACTGCTTTAAGTCATACAGAATAGATATCAGAGCCTTAAACAGGCTGACTTCTGCTAAATGGGTCAAACTGGGCAGAAAGTCTACAAACACATAACATCCTTATAGAATATGATGTAACACTATAGATCAACTTACCTCAGAATATATAAAGCATATAAACAATTACAGCAATATGATGCAACAAACACAGCAGTGCTACTAATCCAAAATACTCAAAGCTTCATAGAACTGAAACAAACATTTATTTTTAGCTCCATTCTGCTGCTGATACATACTTTAGGTTTCTGAATATTAAACTTGTTGCTGCCTTTCATAGTGTGTAACTTGAAGGCCCTGAGTACTTTCTCCCACACTGAAAACACTGGGATGATAACATTATTTGAACATTACCTAATAAGACTGATTCAGGACAGACAATTAGGCTACGTTCACACTGCAGGTGAAAGCGCATCAAATCCGATTTTTTTGACCCTATGCGACCCATATCCGATCACGGTATGACAGTGTGAACGGCACAAATCCGATATTTTCAAATCCGATCTGGGTCACTTTCGTATGTGGTACTGAATCCGATACATATCCGATGTTTTAGAAAGCGACTGCTGTGTGAACGGTCAAGTCGCATTAAATCCGTCTTTTACGTCACTGACACAAGACAGACGCCAATTATCAGCGCCGGAGAAGTGCCCGATAGGACATCGCGAATCGATTTCTTGCCATCCGGTGAAACTGTTAGGAAGACCACGTTGGAGAAATGTGAACATTTTATTTTACTGTATTTTCTGCAGATTCTGACAGAAATCTGCAACTATCCTTTGAAGCACCGCTCCTCTAAAACAGCAAAAGGATCATTATTAGGTTATTTGCATTATTATGTAAATAACAAAATAACTTAAAGCAAAAATTTGGAAACATAAAGTCCAAAGTCTTTATATTAAGGGCAATCAGTCAAACAATATTGTTTGCTCTGGGTCTAAACAGAGCGAGCTGTGTGTGACATCTTTTGCGCATGCGGGCCGCTTTGAGCGTTCACACTGGAGCGCGTTTGATGTCGCATTTTATGTGTAGTGTGAACAAGCAGACAAAAAAATCGGATTTGATCAAAAAATCGGAATTGAGCATTAAGACCTGCAGTGTGAACGTAGCCTTAGTTATTCTAAACTTTCCTAGCAGTCCTTCAAAAACAGGGAACAGTCTGTCTATTCTCTCCATCTGTCAGCTGCTGCTGGCTCTTCCTCCTCCTCTTCCTCACACACTGCTGAGTTTGTCCTGGTGGATCATCAGGGGTGCAAAGCCTCACAGATGATGTGCAGCAGTGGGTCCCTCAGTCTGTCCTCACTCTGGACACTTGCAGTTGTCACACATGGAAGTCAAATGTGTGATAAGCTGCAGGATTCAAACACAAGTGTAACTTATAAATACATGTTCATACTTTTATTCCACAATCAGAGAGAAAGAAACAGAGAGAGAGTGCAGGACAGACAGACAGGTGACAGTCTCAGGTGTATACACTGCTACAAAACAGCACAAGAGAAGGAGGATTTAGTGTTTGTGTTATTACGAGTGCTAAACAAGAAGAGTTCCCAGATGGTCCAGTGGACACATGTGTGACTCCTGTGATTAAAGCATCTTTCTTTCAGCTTAACGAGTGAACCGTCAGCTCGTTCAAACACACGTTAAAGTCCGTTTGGCTCGACACCACCGAACAGAGGCAGCAATATAACATAGCTAACATTAACAGTGCAGTGAATCCTGCTTGTGCTGTCATATTCAGGACTGCAAACCGAGCAGCATCACTGACTTTCAGCTTGTTGTGTTTGTGGATATATGACTGACTTTAATTATCCATAAAATCATCACATTCTCTGTAAGATTAAGGTCGACTATATATATATATTTTAAAGTAAAGGCTTTAAAACCAAGTTAATTCTGAAAGTACAGACATCGCTAATGTCACATAACTCTGCCGACATGTGGCCAACAATAATGGTTTAATGTTCTTCATTAAAAAAATATTTGCGCATAAATAAGTGACATAATACTCAGTACTTACTTCTGAAAGTTTACTCTTCCTCCGCTCCGCTTCCACCGTTTTTTTTCGGCAAAATTATCCACACCACCACCGCACTATGTCTGTCTGCACTAAGTCTGGGATATGTTGGGCCATGAAGGCTACACCGACCCATCCTTAAAATTCAGGGAAATGAAGGATGCATTTGAGGGCCGCATTTCGAGCAGCCTTTGAATTGGGACAGCCTTCGTCTTGTCGCTGTGACGTAATCGACCTTAAAATGCAGCCTTTAAGGCTGCAGACCCCAAATCCGGTCATTGGTACTTCCTGGCTTGTGTAGTTACTAGGTAACAAAAGCTCAACACTGCCCCTAGCGTCCTGGAGCACTTCCGTTGTGTTTTGGAATGTGCATGTGCTTTGGAGTTTGCAAGTGTTTTGGAGTTTGCATGTGTTTTGGAGTTTGCATGTGCTTTGGAGTTTGCAAGTGTTTTGGAGTTTGCATGTGTTTTGGAATTTGCAAGTGTTTTGGAGTTTGTACGTGCTTTGTCTCTAGGGGCCACCGTATATTTCTACTATATTATATTTTTCTTTCTAAATATAGCATTTCTGCTATATAATTGTATTTCTGCTATGTTATAATATTTGTGCTAAACCAGAGTATTTGTGCTGAAACATAGTATTTCTGCCAAATGATAGTATTTCTGTCAAATTATAGTATTTGTGCTAAAACATAGTATTGATTTAAAATTACAATATTCATAGTTCATCACAGTGTCTCTGGTAAATCACAGTATTTCTGCTCTGATGTACTATTTTTCTAAATCATAGTGTTTCTGTAATGCTTAAGTATTTTTGGCTAAATATATTCTTTCTGTTATCTTATACTATTTCTACTAAATTCTTGTATTTTTGAGAAGTTATCATGTTTCTGGTAAGTTACAATATTTCTGCTAAGTTCTGCTATGCTATTGTATTTCTGCCAAGTAATATGTTTCCTCTAAGATATTGCAGTTCTGCTAAGTTATTCCATTTTAGCAAAGTTCCTTTGCTTCTGCAAAGTTTTTACAATTTCTGCAACTTTTCAGCTTTTTCAGCTAGTTTTTGCATACAGCTTCAGCTTTAAAGCATCCACACTGCATTTTCGCAGGAAATGCAAATTTTTTTAGTTGTGTGGATGCCCTAAAGGGCTTCCACACTATTGAGTTCCTGTTTCTCTTTATTCTTTATTGTGTGGATGCCCTAAAAGGGCTTCCACACTATTGAGTTCCTGTTTCTCTTTATTGTGTGGATGCCCTAAAAGGGCTTCCACACTATTGAGTTCCTGTTTCTCTTTATTCTTTATTATACTTTATTCTGGTTGCTTCCGTACGGTTTTTGCCGCTTAACTACTGCTTCAGTTTTCAGCCGATTTTCACCGTTCAAACTCTATACTGTTCTGCTCTTTCTGCTGACGTAGGCTATGACTTTTGGTGTTTATTACTATTATACTTTTTAAAATATTACACTTTTTTCCTTTAATTTGTCCCATTGAAATGAATGGGAAACTTCCACAATTCTGCTAAAACTTGCTTGTCTTTGAAACTTAACTACATCCTCATGCTTTCACCTAGAAACTCCAAACTTTAAAATGTTCTCAGAATATTGGGCTATTCCTGTCTGATTCAGCTTTTTCAGATCTTCTACCGTTTTAATCTTATCTCTCTTTAAGTTTTCAGTTGCAAAATTGTGATTTTTCAGAAAATACATGCGTTGCTATGGTTGCTATGCAATTAAGTCAGAGTGAGTGCTGGTCCGTTCTGAATTTTCTCTTCATGTCTAAACAACTTCTTGCTACTCGCTCAATTTCCACTCAACCCCACAAATTATACATCAAAACGTAGGTATTTTTTTGCTGGCTTTCAGACAATGTCACTATCTTTATTGTGAGATTTACCGTTTTTTCATAATTTGCCTCGGAGTGACACAAGGTCTCAATACTCCCCATTCAAAGTCTATGGGAGGTTTTGAAATTCAGAGCTGAAATTCTGAAACGGGAGGCATTTTCAAATCGCCATATCTCTTGAACAAAGCAAAGTTAGGACATGAGGCTTGTGCCAATATATCTTCAGACACTGCTGACACTCACAGTGGAAGCAGTTTTACAATTATCTTACCGTTGAGCAATGAATTACGTTTGTTTGAGGGTGGAAATCTGTCCTTCTCTCAGTCTTCAAACTCCGGAAATGAAGCCGTTTCTTCTCTCATCATATCTCCGCGACGGAGGTAGAACGAGCTATGAAAATCACAGTCAAAATACACCAAAGTCCGCTGATTCACCCAGTACAAGAATTATGCTGCTAGCCCTCCTAGTTTTTGAGTTACACGACGTTTTGTAACTCCAAAAAACGGCGTTTTTCGCATCTCACCGCGATCTATTTTCTGACTGCCCAAGTATCTGTCTTTCAGACACCCGCCCCCTGTCCAGGTGGCGCAATCAGTAATGACACGGCTCTACAGCTCAAAGGTCGTGGGTTTAATCCCACCTTGGTCCACGTTTTTTTTTTTTCACTACAAATTTATACACTATCACAGACCTGTAATTTATCTTGCTAATTTATTACAATTCTGCAAAGTTTTATGATTTTATCAGCTTTTCTAATATGGACCTCAGATTCTTGTTAACGCTCCATGGCAGAAACAAGTACACAGCCTGATGAAGCAGACAGAGGCAGTACCTCTGATTGGTGAATTTGAGCAGAACCAGGTTGTTCTTTCATTTCATTTCTTTATTTATTTCACACATGGTTCAACAGTGTTTCTTTTTCTACATACAGAACCTTCTGCCTCTTTTCAGCAGAAATTCTGCTCATTCACCTCATCTCTTGTGTTGGACTGCCCTCTTGTGGCGCCTTTTGGGTAGTGCCTTAGTAAACGTGAACACTGCAAAGAAGTGGTATCAGACTGGTTTGTAGTGGAGGAATTTGTTGCCAGTTTCTTTCATCTTTAATCCGTATTCATGTTGTAATGTAGTAGTACCACAATATGGCAGAAACACTATGTTTTGGCACAAATACTTTGATTTGGTATGCTTTAGCTTCTTCACCCTTTTCAGCACAAATTCCAGCTTTTTGGCTGTTTTCAGAAAAAAAACTCTTTCAGCAGAAACTCTGCTGATTCATCTCTTTTCAGCGCAAGTTTTATGATTTTAGCAGCTTTTCTAATATGGACCTCAGATTCTTGTTAACGCTCCATGGCAGAAATACATACAAGTACCCACCTGATGAAGCAAACAGAGGCAGTACCTCTGATTGGTGAATTTGAGCAGAAACAGGTTGTTTTGCCTCTTTTCAGCAGAAATTCTGCTGATTCACCTCTATTCAGCACAACGTTCTGCTTCTTTGCCTCTTTTCTGCAGAAATTCTGCTGATTCACCTCTTTTCTGCAAAATTTTCAACCATTTCACCTCTTATCAGCGCAATTCTCAGCAGTTTCTGCTCATTTCACCATAATTATCAGTCTCTCCATCTCTTACCTTGTGAGAGTGAATTTGGCACAGTGAGATGAGTAGCCACCTTGCGCCCAGGAGGTCCAGGTTTGAATCCTGCTCAGGGTGACATTTTTTTTCCACCACCATACAACTTTTTGCAACTTTTCATCTTTTTCAGCTTTTCAGCAGACAGCTTCAGTGTTAAGGCATCGACACAGCATTTTCGCAGGAAATGCAAATTTTTCTAGTTCTTTATTATTATTCTTCAAGTTGCTCCGTTCTTTGGACTTTAACTACTTTCTCAGTTTTCAGCCGATTTTCTCAGTTCAAACTCTAAACTGTTCTGCTCTTTCTGCTCTTTCCTGCTATGACTTTTGGTGTTTATTAATATTATACTTTTTAAAATATTACACTTTTTTCCTTTAATTTGTCCCATTGAAATGAATGGGAAGCTTCCACAATTCTCCTAAAACTTGCTTGTTTTTGAAACTTAACTACTTCCTCATACTTTCACCTAGAAACTCCATTCAAACTTTAAAATGTTCTCAGATTATTGGGCTATTCCTGTCTGATTCAGCTTTTTCAGATCTTCTACCGTTTTAATCTTATACCTCTTTAAGTTTTCAGTTGCAAAATTGTGATTTTGCAGAAAATACATGCGTTGTTATGGTTGCTATGCAATTAAATTACAGTGTACACTCATCCATTCTGAATTTTCTCTTCATGTCTAAACAACTTCTTGCTACTCGCTCAATTTCCACTCAACCCCCACAAATTATACATCAAAACGTAGGTATTTTTGCTGGCTTTCAGAAAATGTCACTATCATTGTTGTCAATGGAGAGTTTGTTCAAAATCAGCGCTGGATTTCTCTAATGAGAGGCATTTTCAAATCGTCATATCTCCTTAATGAAACAAAGTTGAGACATGAGGCTTGTGCCAATATATCTTCAGACATCCCTGATGCTCACAATTCAAGAATTTTTTGCTCACCTATTACCGTTTGGCCATGAATTACACTTGTTTGAGGGTAGGAAATTTGTCCCTCGCTCAGATTTCTTCAGATTTCAAACTCTGGAAATGAGGCACTTTTTTCTCTCGTCATATCTTTTTGATGGATTTCCACAGAGACCTGAAAATTTCCATGACTGTTCACCAAAGCCTGCTGTTTCTTACGGTGAAAGAATGATTTTGATGCTCCATATAGATTTAGAGTTACAAAACGTTGTTTGAGGGCAAGTCAATGCAGTTTTGCTTCGCCTCTACTCAGTTATGGTGTATTTCAAGTCATATATCTTTAATAATTTATATTTTATCTCTGAATTATGAAGACCTGCAGATTCCCCCATCTCTTCTGAACAAAATGGTGTCAGAATGAGCTTTCTAGCCCCTACGGTTAGGAAATTATGGCCATTTGTTCGAGGGGAATCCTGAATGTGAGAAATACACTGCAGAAAACTTATACCTCTCTGTGTGTCTGCGTGTGTAAGTGCTGATTACAGCAGGTGCAGCCAATTTAACTGACCTAGATATACCAAGCCCAGACTCTTCACAGCCACTGCTCCCCTTAGGCTCTGTGTATGTGTGTGTGTATCAATATTTCTCCCATGTTAAAGTATTACTCCTCCATATGTGTATTTCTGTTAAATCGACGTACTTTTACTACATCTTAGTACTTCTATGTTATATTATTACTGCTCGTAGTATTTCTGCCAAATCTTGGTATTTGTTCCAAAGCATAGTATTTCTGCCAAATCATCGTATTTGTGCCAAATCATGGTATTTTTTTGCCAAATCATGGTATTTGTGCCAAATCATGTTATTTGTGCCCAATTAAAATTCTATAGTATTACTACTAAGGCATAGTATTTCTACCTAATCATAGTATTCCTTCAAAATCATAGTATTACTGCAATTTTGTAGTATTTGAGGGAAATCGTAGTATTTGTGCAAAAACATATTGTCTGTTAAATCACAGTATATGAGTTATGTTATAGTATTACTACTAAGGCATAGTATTTCTACCTAATCATAGTATTCCTTCAAAATCATAGTATTACTGCAATTTCATAGTATTTGAGCAAAATCGTAGTATTTGTGAAAAAAACATACTATGTCTGCAATATCACAGTATATCTGTTATGTTATAGTATTACTACAAAGGCATAGTATTTCTGCCAATAAGAGTATTTGTACTAAATCATAGTACTTGTGCTAAATCATAGTATTCCTTCAAAATCATAGTATCACTGCAATTTTATAGTATTTGAGCGAAATCGTATTATTCGTGCAAAAACATATTGTCTGTTAAATCACAGTATATGTGTTATGTTATAGTATTACTATTAAGGCATAGTATTTCTACGTAATCATAGTATTCCTTCAAAATCATAGTATTACTGCAATTTCATAGTATTTGAGCAAAATCGTAGTATTTGTGAAAAAAACATACTATGTCTGCAATATCACAGTATATCTGTTATGTTATAGTATTACTACAAAGGCATAGTATTTCTGCCAATAAGAGTATTTGTACTAAATCATAGTACTTGTGCTAAATCATAGTATTTGTTGCAAATCATAGTATTCAAATCAAAATATAGTATTTGTACCAAAGCATTGTATTTGTAATGGCACAGTATTTCTGCCAAATCATAGAATTACTGCAATTTCATAGTATTTTGAGGAATCCCTTTTGTTATAGTATTTGAGAGGTCTGGAAAATGCTTTTGCCATGATGTAATCTGTAATTTCCACAAAGCATGCTGATCAGTGTGATTTTCAATGATTGAACTGTAGTAGAGACGAGCAAACATATTGGTACATCTGAGAAGAGAGAACTTTTGTTATGAAAATGATTTTAATCTTTTACACATGATTGCATTTGAGCTTATTAAAGAGCTGTGGCTCCTGGTCAAGTGAAGGTCAGAAACTCTTGGCAGACGTTAAGGATCAGCCAATACACGGTGAGGAGGACAGGAGCTCTGAAAGGAATGGCAACACACCTGCTTACATACGCTTGGAGTGATTTTTATCTTTTATTACTTATATTCTTTAAAGTTAAGATTTAAGTTTTTATCATTTATACCTTATATCTGTTGAGTAAGTTTTAAGTTTCAGTTCAGTTTGAGTAAGTTTCCTTCATGGTTCGAGTGTGACATTTACCCTAGAGATCACACAGAGTTCAGCTGTGTAGGTGCACAGGCCTGATCTCTGGCTAAGACGAGCAGTGTGAGGTTAGTAAAGGTGCAGACGGGGTCATGACACATACATAGCCTACATGGCAGGCACCCACACATACACACACTCTCACATACACACACACACACCATAACAGATCTATTTTGGTAGGTAAGAAGTCAAGATGTGTTTTTGCTGCAATTGCAAATTGTGCCGCAGATTGTCAGAGGCTTACAGGAAGTATACCTGATCTACAGGAAGATAAGGAAGCGTGCGTGGGGCGACACCGGGATGGAGATGAGACGTGATGTTCTGTAAAACTATGTTAAAGTTAGCAGGAACATTTTGTGGTTTAAGTGATGTAAGCTGTACTTTGTCTATTTTTGCAAAAGAGGGGGGCTTTGTTATTGTACCCATATAAAACCTTTGTTTAATCATCGTGAGTTCAGTTCGATTGCTGACTTTGCCCAGCTTCGGACTCCACGCGTGTAATCAATAAATCTTTGCTTTGACCACATCTTCCGGACCAGAGTTGTTATTTGCTTGTGAGCCCTCCGTACTCCTTTTCTCCAACTTTTGAACCTTAACATATTACTTCTAAGTCATAGTATTTGCACTGAAACATAGTATTTCTGCCAAATCATAGTATTACTGCTATTTCATAGTATTTGAGTGAAATTACAGTGTTTCTGCAAAAACATTGTATTTCTGCTAAATCATAGTATTTCTCTCATCTTAAAGTACTCAATTATAGTATTTCTGCCAAAGTTTAGTATTTCTGCCAAATCATATTATCTCTGCTAAATCATAGTGTCTGCCAAATCATAGTATTTGTGCCAAATTATGGGATTTTGCCAAAACATGGTACTTGTGCCAAATTATAGTATTTGTGCCCAATTATTATTTCTGTTATGTTATAGTATTACTACTAAGTCGTAAAATTTCTGTTATGTTCTGCCAAATCATAGTATTACAGCTATTTCAAAGTATTTGAGTGAAATTACAATGTTTCTGCAAAAACATTGTATTTCTGCTAAATCATAGTATTTCTGTTATCTTAAAGTACTTGCACTCAATTATAGTATTTGTGCCAAAGTTTAGTATTTCTGCCAAATCATATTATCTCTGCTAAATCATAGTGTCTGCCAAATCATAATATTTGTGCCTAAGCGCAGCATTTGTACCAAAACATAGTATTGCTGCTATATCATAGTATTTGAGCCAAATCATAGTATATGTCCTAAAACATAGTATTTCTGCCAAATCATAGTATTTGTCCCAAAGCATAGTATTTCAACAAAATCACAGTATTTCTGCTATGTTATAGTATTTGTGCTTGTAGAAAAGCCTTTGTTAGTATGAGCTACATTACCCAGCAGCCTCTGAGCAGTGAGGGGATTCATGGGACTTCTGAACTGGATGGTCTTCCTTTGTTCCTGTGCTAACAATTGAAGAGAGAGCTGCTGGGAAGGGTAGCAAATAGCCCATCCTGTATTTGTTGGGGATGGTGTGTGTCACATAAACGTGAGTTAATGTTCCATGCTTAAGATGTTTACCCTGCTACTTGTGTGTATTGGTTTTAGTTACCTTTAGTGTATGTGCTAGTTAGTGATAGCTATGGCAGCCCAGTTATTTGATTGTTTTGGGCTTGTTCCTGCTTTGTTTGTTCCCCCTGCAAATTTATGTGAATTTGTACACTATAATATCACTGTATTACGTAGTGGCTAAGTAGGAGGCTGACTGTTACTAAGTGCATCAGTGTACATAGGTCATCTCTTGTGTTGGAGTGCCCTCTTGTGGTGCCTTTTGGGTAGTGCCTTAGTAAATGTGAACACTGCAAGAAGTGGTATCAGACTGGTTTGTAGTGGAGGAATTTGTTGCCAGTTTCTTTCATCTTTAATCCGTAATCATGTTGTAATGTAGTAGTACCACAATATGGCAGAAACACTATGTTTTGGCACAAATACTTTGATTTAGTATACTTTATCCGATTTTCGCCATTCAAACTTTAAAAAATTCTGCTATTTCTGCTAATGCCTGCTATGACTTTTGGTGCTCATAACTTCTATACTTTTTGAGATATTGAATTTTTTTTTGCAATATTTTTACCCATTTCTGCCATATCATCAGTGGCGTCACTGATTTTCCTTGCCGGGATGACCTGTGTTTTAGCTCAGTGAGATAAGCATCCATTCTCAGACTGGGAGGCCCGGGTTCAAATCCCGCTTATGGCAACATTTCTTTCAGTTAACAGTTAAACTTTTTTAACTCAATTTCAGCTTTTTCACCCCTTTTCAGCAAAATTTTCAGTTTTTTCACCACTTTTCAGCACAAATCCCAGCTTTTTCAGCTATTTTCAGCAAAACATCTTTCCAACAGAATTCTGAAAAGAGTTTGCAGAACTCTTTTCAGCAGAAATTCTGCTGATTGAACTCTTTTCAGCAGAATTTTCAGAATTTTCACCCCTTTTCAGCCCAAATTCTGCTTATTCACCTCTTCTGCAAAATTTTCAGCCTTTTCCCCTATTATCAGCACAAATCTCAGCTGTTTTCAGAGAAAACTCTTTTGAGCAGAAATTCTGCTGATTCATCTCTTTTCAGCGCAACGTTCTGCTTCTTTACCTCTTTTCAGCCGAAATTCTGCTGATTCACCTCTTTTCTGCAAAATTTTCAGCCTTTTCACCTCTTATCAGCACAATTCTCAGCAGCTTCTGCTCATTTAAGCAGAATTGTCAGTCTCTCGACCTCTTCTTTGTCAGAATGACTTTGGCTCAGTGAGATGAGTTGCTGCTTTGAGCCCAGGAGGGCCAGGTTTGAATCCTGCTCAGGGTGACATTTTTTTTTCACCACCATACAACTTTTTGCAACTTTTCATCTTTTTCAGCTTTTCAGCAGACAGCTTCAGCGTTAAGGCATCCACACAGCATTTTCGCAGGAAATGCAAATTTTTCTAGTACTTTATTCTTGTTGCTTCCGTACACTTTTTGGCCTTTAACTACTTCCACAATTTTGGTGCTATTTTCACCGTTCAAATTTTAAACTATTCTGCTCTTTTTCCTCTTTCCGGCTATATCTTTTGGTATTTTATACTATTATACTTTTTAAAATATTACGTTTTTTTCCTTTAATTTGTCCCATTGAAATGAATGGGAAACTTCTGCAATTCTGCTAAATTTTGCTTGTTTTTGAAACTTAAGTACTTCCTCATATTTTCACGTAAAACAACCATTCAAACTTTAAAATGTTCTCAAATTGTTGGGCTATTCAGGTATAAATCAGCTTTTTCAAATCTTTTACCGTTTCATTTTTATCCCTCTTAAAGTTTTGAGTTGCAAAATTGTGATTTTTCACAAAATACATTTTGTGAAAATGTATTTTTCATGTATCGTTGTTATGGTTGCTATGCACTTGGCTTTCAGTGTGCCACTGTAGGTTTCGCAGTCTTCTCTTCATGTCCGAACAACTTCTTGCTACTTGCTCAATTTTCACTCAACTTCCACAAATTATACATCAAAACGTAGGTATTTTTGCTGGCTTTCAGGAAATGTCACCATCATTGTTGTGAGATTCATAGAATTTTGGCAAATCTCCTCAGACCAACACAAAGTCTGAAAACTCTACATAGAAAGTCAATGGAGAGTTTGTTCAAAATCACCGCTTGATTTCTCTAATGAGAGGCATATTCAAATCGTCATATCTCCTTAACGAAGCGAAGTTAAAATATGAGGCTTGTCCCAGTATATCTTCAGACACTCCTGACGCTCACAATTCAAGAATTTTTTTCTCACCTATTACCGTTCTGAGATGAGTTACACTTGTTTGAGGGTAGGAAATTCGTCCTTCGCTCAGATTTCTTCAGATTTCAAACTCTGGAAATGAGGCAATTTTTTCTCTCGTCATACTCCAAATAGATTTAGAGTTAAAAAGCGTTGTTTGAGAGCAGGTCAAGGCAGTTTCTGCTTCGCCTCTACTCAGTTATGGTGCATTACAAGTCAAATATCTTTAATAATTCATATTTTAATAATAAATTGTCAATACTTGAAGATTCCCCCATCTCTTCTGAACAAAACGGTGCAAGAATGACCATTCTAGCCCCTACGGTTAGGAAATTATGGCCATTTGTTTGAGAGGAATCCTCACTATGAGAAATACACTGCAGAAATCCTGTCTCTCTCTGTGCTGAGTGTGTGTAAAAACGGCTGCACCTGTTTTGGCGGGAAAAAGTACACAGTCTCTCTGATTGGTGGATTCAAATTTAGCAGCTCCCAGGCTGCTTGACTGACCTAGAAAGTTGCTCCTCTCTCCCTCTGTGTGTGTGTGTGTGTGTGTATGTGTGTGACAGAGAGAGAGAGAGAGAGGGGGAGAGAGAGCCTTTTTATGGGAGCATCTTATTGTATGATTTAAATTCAATATATTTAGACTGGTTGACTGAATTTGATCCTGTGTGTGTCTCTCTGTGCATGTGTGTTTCCATATGTGTCCATATTTGTGATTGTGTGACTGTTATACTTTTTTTGCTGAGTTTTTTTTTATTTAACAAGTACATTTGAAGGATCCTTAGCATGTTCAGCATTTTTTCAGCTGTCCATTTTGCTTTTCCAATTTTTCTGTTTAAGTTATTACTATTGTGCTGAATCATACTATTTCTGCTATTTTATAAGATTTGTGATAAATATAGTATTTCTGATTAATTATAGTTTTTCTACCAAATCATAGTACAGTATTTTTGCTTTTTATACGATTTTTATACGATATTTATATTGCTTAATATAGTATTTCTGCTTTTTATAGGATTTGTGCTTAATATAGTATTTTTGCTTTTTATAGGATTTGTGCTTAATACAGTATTTCTGCTAAATGTAGTATTTATGCTTAATCATACTATTACTATATATTTCTGCCAGGTCCCCAGGCAGCCAATCCTCTGAGGACTGAGACATTCAAATTTACATATCAGGGCCTGCACGGCTTCCCAGCCAGCCAATCATATCTGAGGTCTGCCCTTTCTTCTCTCGTCATATCTCAGCGACGGATGTACAAAGAGCAATGAAAATCGCAGTCAAAGTACACCAAAGTCCGCTGATTCACCCAGTACAAGAATTATGCTTCTAGTCCACCTAGCTTTTGAGTTACACGACGTTTTGTAACTCCAAAAAACGTCATTCTTCGCCTCTCACCGCAATCTAATTCTGACTGCTCATGACCCTGTTTTCCAGAAGCTCACTGTCTTTCCCAGTGGCACAGTTTGTAATGACACAGGTCTGCAACCCAAGGGTCGTGGGTTCAATCCCACCTTGTTCAACTTTTTTTTTTCACTACAAATTTATACACTATCACAGACCTGTAATTTATATTGCTAATTTATTACAATTCTGCAAAGTTTTATGATTTTAGCAGCTTTTCTAATATGGACCTCAGATTCTTGTTAACGCTCCATGGCAGAAACAAGTACACAGCCTGATGAAGCAGATAGAGGCAGCTTTTTTACCCCTTTTCAGCAAAATTTTCAGTTTTCTCACTACTTTTCAGCACAAATCCCAGCTTATTCACCTCTTCTGCAAAATTTTCAGCCTTTTCACCTCTTATTAGCACAAATCTCAGCTGTTTTCAGAAAAAACACTTTTGAGCAGAAATTCTGCTGATTCACCTCTTTTCAGCGCAACGTTCTGCTTCTTTACCTCTTTTCAGCAGAAATTCTGCTGATTCACCTCTTTTCTGCAAAATTTTCAGCCTTTTCACCTCTTATCAGCACAATTCTCAGCAGCTTCTGCTCATTTCAGCAGAATTGTCGGTCTGTCCACCTCTTCTTTGTGAGAATGAGTTTGGCTCAGTGAGATGAGTAGCCGCCTTGAGACCAGGAGGGCTTAGGGTGAAATTTTTTTTTCACCACCATACAACTTTTTGCAACTTTTCATCTTTTTCAGCTTTTCAGCAGACAGCTTCAGCGTTAAGGCATCCACACAGCATTTTCTCAGGAAATGCAAATTTTTCTAGTTCTAGTTGCTTCCGTACATTTTTTGACTTTAACTACTACCACAATTTTTGTCCGATTTTCACCGTTCAAATTTTAAACTATTCAGCTATTTTTGCTAACGACTGCTATGGCTGTCAAAAGATTTCAGGATTTTGGGATTTTTATTATGTTATGCTTAAAAGTACGTTTCTTTATCTAAATATGTTTGCTCTTTCAGTATTAAGCTTAAATGGGGAAGTTACACTTAAATGGCGAAGTGCAGACTCAACAGGAAGCCTGCACAGTTCTATTTTTTCTCTTCCTGTACGTCTCTGAGAATGCTATGAATAAAAAGGCTGACAACTATTGCACGGTGCGAGTCTCCCTGAGTCTCACCCGTGTACACGTTAAACCTGTCTGAGCGTTTTTATTCTGACCTGAGTTGCAATACAGGAAAACTCCTGACATTTCTTGGTCCGTCGAGCCGGATGGGACACAGCACTTTTGTGTGACCCCATAGGAAAGCCTCATCGAGTCCTGCTGTCGTGAGAAGCCCGCGCTGAAGTCTGTCGACAGGTCCTGTCCAGGTACAGGATAAAGTCCAGAGACGTGAATTCGGGTTCTGGCCGGCGTTCTTATAAGTGGTCCACGGCGGTGGGTGTCGATGAGGTAGACCTGAGAGACCGGCAGCAACCAGGTGAATATTAACACTCAGACACCTCGCGTAAAACATTTAGGCTCGCCCAGAGGGGCTGGAAGCATTCCTAAAAGTAAAGGCTCGCCTGGAAAAGGGCTGGAAGCATTTTTAGAAGGGTTTCTAGAAGTAAACGCTCACCTGAAAAAGGGCTGGAAGCATTTTTAGATAAACTTCGTCCATAAAACGTAGTACGCGTTGAAAAGGTATTGTTGTTGTTTTATTTTTGTTGGTGGAATAAGTTGATTTTACAGCACAATAAGGAGGCTGAACTATTCCACTGTTTTGTTTGCTGTTGGCCACCCAAGTACTGGTGAAAAGAGAGAAACAGGTCGTGTTTCATCACATAAAGATGACACCGCTTTCAAGAATAGCTTGAAAGTAGAAGGCCGTGTCAACTACCTCTCTCGATTGTCGTGGCAGAAAAGGTGCCGCAGTTGTGTAGTTGTAAAGTATTAAAATTAAGAGGATTAAAATGGGTAATGAAGCTTCAAAACTCACTGCTGACGAGCAGTGGTTAGAGAAAAATGTCCAGGCGCCGGACAAATTAGTGCATATAGATGGAGAAATCCAAAGAAAACCTAAATGTCCCACGTGGGAGGGAAAATGCATTGACTAAATTATAAGTAACCCTCCAAGCAGAAATAAATACTGAAAAGGAAGCTAAAAAGAAAACAAAGCGTACACAAGAGTTGTAATATTTTAAAGCATGGAAAGTGGAATGAAGTGGAATAAACAAAAGGTTAAATTAAGGTTAACTTAAATTAAAGCAGAGCTTATATACATACATATCATATGTGTGTGTGTGTGTGTGTGTGTGTGTACACACACACACACACACACACATATATATATATATATATATATATATATATATATATATATATATATACACACACACACACACACACACATGTATATGTATGTATATATATATATATATATATATATATATATATATACATAAATAAAATGTTTGTATAGTGCACTTTCTATACCTTGCTCTGTCCACTTTTTGCAATGACAATGCAGATTTTCCACTTGTGGGACAAATAAATGCAGATTTGCTGTGTGTGTGTGTGTGTGTGTGTGTGTGTGTGCAACATTGGCATTTGTTTACTCAGATCCAAGGCAGGCCAAACCTCTGTGTTACAACCTACATACAAAAGACAGACATTCACAATATATGGGTACACAAGTCTGTTTTATTTCAAAGTGTTTCAAACTTTACAGGGTTTGCAGACCCAGTGTCCATCATCCCTGCATTTGGCACAGGTGAATTTCTTACATGTTGCACAGGTAAATCTGCTGCGATTCCTGTTGCAGCTCTCTTGCACCTGGCACTGCGTTGTCTTTACAGTCCCTGGCACAGCAGCTGCAGCAGCCTGCCTCTGTGCTAAGATTTCCTTGTGCTGCATGAATCGGCAACGGTTGCTGAGCTAGAAGACGCAGAAACAATCTTCTTTTGCCTGTCCACCCTGTACATGCCTTGTACAAAATGTAGGCATTCACTGCCGCCAGGTCCAGCATATTGTAGAAAACCGCTACTGGTCACCTGCGTGTTGCTGATCTTACAGAATACATCCGTGCCATTTGGTCCAACACGCTCTACACCACACTGTAAAAGCAGAGCGAGAGAGTCATGAGTATATGTTTTTTTCTATAGGCCTGTATAGCACACATCAGAAAACATTGTAGCACTGGTGTAAAATTGTACACATTTCACATACCTTCATGTGGTTGTAGTCTGTGATCGTGTTGGGTTTCCTCTTTCTGCCGTCACCGATCGTCACGCCTTGGTGCATGGAACTTAGAACACACACAGTCTTGTTTTTTTTTAGGTGCATAAATTGTCAAGGACACACTGCCACTTCTAAGCACTGAAGTGGAGAATACCTCTCGCTTTGCAGTATCTTTTGCAAGTTGAGGAAGTTCACGCGGACTTTATTCACCGTGCCCAGTAATGTTGTTTTGCGCTGCAGCAGTCTGTGCGACAGTGACAGTGAAGTAAAGAAATTGTCCGTTGTGACATTTCTTCCATCATCCAAAACGGCTCCATCAGTTTCATGACCACGTTCTCTACCAGCCTCTCTCCCTTCTGACGACTGGGGTCCTTTCCCAAGTAAGGAGATGCACTGCAGACATATTTGGTGTCCAAATCCGTGGCCATCCAGAACTTGATCCCAAATTTGTCTGGCTTGGTTGCAATATACTGGGTGAATGGACAACGAACCTTGGTAGGGAACAGCTGTTCATCTATGGTCATGTGTTCCCCTGGAGTGAAACTCTTAGCACAGTTCTCGTTGAAGCGTGTCCAGATGTCGGAGATCGCTGCAAATTTGTCTGTTTTCACCCGTTCTGCCCGCGTGTCCCTGTCATCAAATCGAAGGTGTTGCATAATTGAAATGAATCTATCTCGGGCATTGTCTCTTTGATTAGTGGCACCAGAAAACTTTCTGACCAGCAATCCACAATGGCACCAACAGGACACATGATTGCTCTTACAAACAGGATTGAAATGAATGCCATAAGTTCATCAACTTAAAGCATAAAGTCTAGTTATACACACAGACATCTATATCATATATATATATATATATATATATATATATATATACACACACACACACACACACACACACACACACACACACGTAGATAGATATGTGTGTGTGTGTGTGTGTGTGTGTACATACACCAATATTTTTTGAATACACGTGTCCATATTTATGTTTCCAGATTGTTTGTATAGTGCACTTTCTATACTGTGCTCTGTCCACTTTTTTGCAATGACAATGCAGATTTTCCACTTGTGGGACAAATAAATGCAGATTTGCTGTGTGTGTGTGTGTGTGTGTGTGTGTGTGTGTGTGTGCAACATTGGCATTTGTTTACTTAGATCCAAGGCAGGCCAAACCTCTGTGTTACAACCTACATACAAAAGACAGACATTCACAATATATGGGTACACAAGTCTGTTTTATTTCAAAGTCTTTCAAACTTTGAAGCGAACCTTGGTAGGGAACAGCTGTTCCCTACAAAAGCATTTCTTGCAGCTGGCAACAACAGTCGTGCATTCAGTATAGTTGTGACTTCCGCAAAAAATGTGGTCAAAATCTCATGAGTAAGTTGAAGCATTTCTACCAGGCATTTCTGAAAGTTGTAACACAGAGGTTTGGCCTGCCTTGGATCTGAGCAACTCTGAGTGAGCAAATGCAAATGTGCCAGGCCTCAAGGACAATGGGTGGTTTGCACAACAAAAGCTGTAGGAGAAACAAGCTGACGACCTGTGAAAATCTCAGCAGGGGTGCTTAACACCTCGGGACTTGCACCAGAAAATAAAAAAGCCAGTAATTCTAGGGGGTATTGGGTTTAGGGAAGTTACGCAAATTTGCGCAGGATAGTAAACCTAGTGTTAACAATGAAACATAGTTGGCATGACGACCGTGCCTAGAATGAATAGAATGCATGAAACCAGATAATTCACACGAAAATATATCAAATAAAAAGAGAGATGCATAACGTATATTAAGGCTGTGTCATTGTTCAGCCAAGGAAAAGCAAATGTCTCCAGCTTGGGAAGGTGTGAAGCTGCAGATTCACACAGACCCGTGATGGATACATAATAAAATATAAACTAACAAACTATTGTATATTAGTAGTAAAGTAGTGTATTGTAATATACTATTGCTGTTATAAAAAAGGAAAAACAACACAATGATAACATTAATAATGACATACTATTAATAAGAAGAGGCACCTCAGTCAGTTATGATGTGAGGTGGAAGATTGTTAAAAGTAGTCTAAATCAAGCTTAAGGTTTGCTCAAACTCAGTACAATGATATATGAGATGAAGAAAATAAGGAATTAACTACACTAATCAGGTGCATAGAGACACTTGACCTGCTGTAAACCTGTCATCTTAGATGAGACTTTGTTAAGATGAAGACCTATACTAACAACTAATGAGCCAAACCCTGTATACAACAGCTACAAGATTGAGAAGCTGAATTAAATAAATATGTGGACACTACCAAGCTAATGAGGAGCGGTGACGCGCATGGAGATGCTGGTTTTGCTCACTACAATTGTATGAATAGAGTTTGAATTCTGTGGATGTACAGTGAGTGACCTCTATATATCTTGAAAAGCATATCTGAAATACTCGTATAGAAGCATATTTTGAGTGATTTTGACTTTGAGTAGTAGGTTTTGAGAGAAAAGGCAGTGTGTGTGATGATTCCTGATGTCTGAAAGAGCTCAATTTAAAAGTGTGTGTGAAATAAAGGTGTATCGTTTTTAGATCAAGAGATTTAGATTGTTTTTAGTAGAATTAAAGAGGGTTTTTAGACTATAAATACAATGAAAGACAGAGTCTGCAGAAACAGGAAATGTGTGCCTGTCGGTGACAGGAAACCGTGTGTGTGTGAGGAGATAGGTTGAATTTAGAACTCAGTGATAAGATGCATGAATTAAACCGTATTGTAATAAATACTTGCAATGAAGAAAGCAGCTTACACTTAATTAATATGAACGCAAAGCCTTGATGATTGCCATAGGCAATTTGTTTTGTTTTTGTTTGTTTGCTTAGTAAGTTTGGAAAACAAATTTGTGATCATACTTGTGGATCACAGTGACACATAATGATTTGGGCATATGATTTGCTGATGCCTAGTTTTAGAGCTGTTGAGCTATGAGCTTACACTGTCACACATCAGAATTGCTGTATGCTGTATCACGCGCTGACCTTCACAGCATCTCACAGGCTGGTGTCGTTGATATCTTTGTAGATATCAACAAAGTAGCCTTGGGCGGAACTGTGTAGGTTATGCGGTAACCACAGTAGACACAATTTTAGAAGCAAAAGCACTAACTTCCTCACACTCTGCACAGAGTGCAGAACTCACAGCTGTCATACGTGCCTAACCCAACTGCAACATGGAAATCTTTTGAAGGCACTGTTGGAAGTGTTTATATTGCCAAAACAGTTCAGAGGTCACTGAAGGCAATAACCCAGAGACCAAAGCCGCAAAAAGCAGCAGCACAACAAACTATAGACACATTAATGTCTGACTCCTCAATGCAAATACCACTTGATGTGCTTATGAATGAACAGAAAGCCGCACCAACTAGAGAACAAAAGAAGTGGTTAAAATGTGGAGCACAGCTAGAAAGTGGTTTGATGACTTGTAATAGCAAACCAATACTACCAAAGTCCCTACACAAATCAGCAGCATTATTGTCAACAGGAGGGGGGGTAGGGTAGGTAGATAAGATTTCAGAAATTTGTCGGAACATGCATGATTTGCCAAAAACATAATGCACATGATGCACATAATGCACACCACCTAATCCTTTTCATACGATCCACATGGGTTTTATTGAGCTAAATGAATGCCAAGGCTCAGAATACGCTCTAGTGATCATAGACGTGATAAGTAATCAGTAAGGTCTCTGAAGCACTAGGATTTAGCATCAAACACCCGTGGACCACAAAGTGCCGGACTGGTGGAAAGAACTAACGGCAATAAAACAGAGACTGAGAAACTGCATGGAAGAAACAGGGAGACCATGGCCTGAGTGTATAGGCCTAGTAAAAATGTGGTAAAATGTGGCCTAGTAAAAACCAGGTGATTGGATCCTGATCAAAGTACTCCAAAGGAAAAATTGGAGTTCACCAAGGTGGGAAGGTCCTTATCAAGTGCTACTCACCACACCTACTGCCTGCAAAATAGCAGAAAGACCACCCTGGATCCATCAAAGCCACTGCAAAAAAGTGAGTGACAACCTAAACGTTTAGACGCCGACACCCCTAACTCCTGTATGGTGGTCTATTGGTGGAGGGAGGGCTGATCGGGTATACCCCGCCTTCTTCTTCTTGCCAGTAGTCTACTCATCAGAGGTCACAGGTGTGTCTGGTCATCATGAAGACACTCGTCCTCCTAGTGGCTAATGTTGCACTCCTGGTGAGTTTCTTAACACTCACCCGAAAGAAAGAAGATGAACAACACCACCTGCAGACAAGATGGACACATGACAACTCACATCTTCATGACATGACACAAGACCACATTCATCCATGGATGAACAACGCATGGTATCGATATATACATGATAGCACACCCAGAAAAGACTGCTATGTTTGCTCCTATATGCCCCCAACGACACAATACGCCCCCTTGTATGCGAAGGGAATGGACATAATTCAAGCAAAGTGTGCCGCAAGCTACGCCAGCCGTGGGCATCAATTCCAGGGAATCGTGGTCAACCATGAGGAACCTCTCCAGATAGAACTACGGAATGGCACATGTGACGAATGGTTCTGGGTTGACCTGAAAGTGAAGCACAGAAGTAAGGCTAAATCATTCCCAGTCTTTCTTGGAAACAATGGGAATTTGAGCCACAGCCTATGCTACCGCCAAGAGAACGGATCCACGCCAATGGGAAACACCACCAACTGCAAAGCAGTACAGACACACGCTCCTGGAGGGCCCGTGAAGAGCAGCAACATCTCAAATGGCACCTTCTGGGTGCAAGGAATGGCCTGGCTCTGTTGCCAACGGGCCTATTTTATCCTTCCTGGGAATTGGACAGGTCAGTGCGCTCCCATTTTCATATCTGACCACACTTTCAAGATAACCATGGACGCCACGTCAACTTCAACGTCAACAACAAGGAAAAGACGAAGCACCCCAGACCTCAAGCAGCATGATTCCGTGTGGGGTTCCGATGTCCCAGAGGAATTCAAACTTTGGACTGAAAGACAAAAGGTTCTGAATGCTTCATGTAAATTCAACGACGAATGGGATCAGGAGATTGACGCTCTGTGCATTGCAGTAATGCAACACAGGGTAGCATTGGACATAATTCTCGCCAAGAAAGGAGAATTCTCTTTAACAACACATGTTGCACATACATTCCAGATAATGTGCACTCACCGAACATGACTGATGCTCTGAAAACACTCAGACAACTTCGGGATGCACAACAACGAGACTATGCCACAAATACAGAAGACTGGCTTACGTGGCTTTTAAGCGGCTCTTGGAAGTCCCTGCTGATTAAAGGACTTGTTTTTGTTGGTGTTATAATACTGTTATTGTGTCTTTTCACTTCATGTGTCATACCTTGTTTGAAGAACATGGTATCAAAAATGGTAACTGCTTCAATTCATGCTTACATCACCCTATCACAGAATGATGAAGATGATAATGAGACAGACACTTGGATATAACATACTCACAAAACCCACTATTTTATGATGTCTTGGCTAAAAATGTCTACAAGTGGCCATAGACTGATGCACTGTTAGTGGGTGCTATGTACATATATAGAAGGAAAGATCAAACAACAGGTGGGAATGTCAAAAGATTTCAGGATTTTGGGATTTTTATAATGTTATGCTTAAAAGTATGTTTCTTTATCTAAATATGTTTGCTCTTTCAGTATTAAGTTTAAATGGGGAAGTTACACTTAAATGGGGAAGTGCAGACTCAACAGGAAGCCTGCACAGTTCTATTTTTTCTCTTCCTGTACGTCTCTGAGAATGCTATGAATAAAAAGGCTGACAACTATTGCACGGTGCGAGTCTCCCTGAGTCTCACCCGTGTACACGTTAAACCTGTCTGAGCGTTTTTATTCTGACCTGAGTTGCAATACAGGAAAACTCCTGACAATGACTTTTGGTATTTTTTACTATTATACTTTTTAAAATATTACGTTTTTTTCCTTTAATTTGTCCCATTGAAATGAATGGGAAACTTCCGCAATTCTGCTACAACCTGCTCGTTTTTGAAACTAAACTACTTCCTCATACTTTCACCTAGAACAACCATTCAAACTTTAAAATGTTCACAAATTATTGGACTATTCATGTACGATTCAGCTTTTTCATATCTGTTATTGTTTTCATCTTATCTCTCTTTAAGTTTTCAGTTTCATCTTTGTGATTTTTCAGAAAATACATGCGTTGTTATGGTTGCTATGCACTTGGCTTTCAGTGTGCCACTGTAACTTTCGCAGTCTTCTCTTTATTTCCGAACAACTTCTTGCTACTTGCTCAATTTTTACTCAACCCCCATAAATCATACATCAAAACGTAGGTATTTTTGCTGGCTTTCAGAAAATGTCACTATCATTGTTGTGGGATTTATAGAAATTTGGCAAATCTCCTCAGACCAACACAAAGTCTGAAAACTCTCCATAGAAAGTCAATGGAGAGCTTGTTCAAAATCACCGCTGGATTTCTCTAATGAGAGGCATTTTCGAATCGTCATATCTCCTTAACGAAGCAAAGTTGAGACATGAGGCTATATGTTCAGACACTCCTGAAGCTCACAATTCAAGAAAATTTTTCTCATCCATTACCGTTTTGAGAGGAGTTACACTTGTTTGAGGGTAGGAAATTCATCCTTCGCTCAGATTTCTTCAGATTTCAAACTCTGCAAATGATGCAATTTTTTCTCTCGTCATATCTTTTTGTTGGATTTCCACAGAGACTTTAAAATTTCCATGACTGTTCACCAAAGCCTGCTGTATCTTACGGTGAAAGAATGATATCTATGCTCCAAATAGATTTAGAGTTAGAAAGCGTTGTTTGAGGGCAAGTCAAGGCAGTTTCTGCTTCGTCTCTACTCAGTTATGGTGCATCACCAGTCAAATATCTTCAATAATTCATATTTTAATGATAAATTGTCAACACTTGAAGATTCCCCCAATCTCTTCTGAACAAAACGGTGTAAGAATGACCGTTCTAGCCCCTATGGTTACTAAATTATGGCTATTTGTTTGAGGGGAGTCCTCACTATGAGAAATAGACTGCAGAAATCCTGTCTCTCTCTGTGCTGCGTGTGTAAGGGTGCACCAGTTTTGGCGGGAAAAAGTACACAGCCTCTCTGACTGGTGGATTCAAATTGAGAAGCTCACAGGCTGCTTGACTGACCTAGAAACTTGCTTCTCTCTCCCTCTGTGTGTGTGTGTGTGTGTGTGTGTGTGTGACAGAGAGAGAGAGAGAGAGAGAGAGAGAGAGAGAGTATCTTATTGTATGATTTAAATTCAATATATTTAGACTGGTTGACTGAATTTGATCCTGTGTGTGTCTCTGTGCATGTGTGTTTCCATATGTGTCCATATTCATGATTGTGTGGCTGTTATATTTTCTTTGCCGATTTTTTTGATTGAACAAGTATATTTGAGGGACCCTTAGCATGTTCAGCATTTTTTTAAAAGTTGTCCATTTTGCTTTTCCAATTTTTCTATTTAAGTTATTACTTTTGTGCTAAATCATAGCATTTCTGCTGCTTTTCAGTATTTGTGCTATTTGTGCTAAATACAGCATTTCTGCTAAATCATACTATTCCTGCTTTTTATAAGATTTTGTGCTTAATATAGTATTTTTGCTAAAACCTAGTATTTCTACTACATATAATATTTCTGACTAATCATAGTATTTCTATATATTTCTGCCTGTTCCCCAGCCAACAAATCATATATGAGGGCTGGAACCATTCAAATGAACATATCAGGGCTTGCACGGTTTCCCAGCCACCCAATCATCTAAGTGATATATCTCTAATAATTAATAATTTATTTTAAACAGATAGCACTTGACGATTCCCCCATCTCTTCTGAACAAAACGGTCTAAGAATGACAGTTGTAGCCCCAGCTGTTAGGAAATTTGTTTGAGGGGAATCCCCAATATGACAAATAAACAATAGGCAAAAATCCTGTCTCCCTTTGTGCGTGTGTGTAAGGGTGCACCTGTTTTGGCGGGAAAAAGTACACAGCCTCTCTGATTGGTGGATTCATATTGAGCAGCTCCCAGGCTGCTTGACTGACCTAGGAACTTGATTCTCTCTCCCTGTGTGTGTGTGTGTGTGTGTGTGTGTGTGTGTGTGTGTGTGTGTGTGAGTGAGAGAGAGAGAGAGAGAGGGAGACCCTTTTTTGCAGCATCTCATTGTAGGAATGACACTGAATATATTCAGACTGGTCGACTGGCATCGATCCTGTGTCTGTCTGTCTGTGCATGTGTGTTTATATATGTATTTCCAGTGTTTCTATGTAAGTTATTACTATTCTGCTAAATGATAGTTTTTCTGTTAAGTTATAATATTTCTGCCACTTTTCAGTGTTTGTGCTAAATATAGCATTTCTGCTATTTTATAGTATTTGTACTAAAATATAGTATTTCTACTAAATGTAGTATTTCTGTTTAATCATAGTATTTCTATATATTTCTGCCAGGTCCTGAGGCAGCCAATCCTCTGTGAGGACTGAGACATTCAAATTTACATATCTGCGCCTTCATGGCTTCCCAATGAGCCAATCATATATGAGGGCTTAGACATTCAAATTTACAAATCAGGGCCTGCACGGCTTCCCAGCCAGCCAATCATGTCTGAGGGCTGAGGCATTCGAATTTGCATATTGGGGCCTTCATGGCTTCTAAGCCAACCAATCATCTATGTCATATACAGTATATCTAAAGATTCATAGATGGACTGCTGAGTCTTGTCCTGTGGAGGTGGCTCTTCTATGTTGTGCCATGCGCTTGTGAAGTGGCTGTTTGGTCTCTCCAGTCCAGTCCATCTGCATCTTAAGGATAAAGGTCACTCTTTCGAGGATGCCAATGTTCACATTTTGGACAGAGAGGACAGATGGTTTGAAAGAGGAGTGAAAGAGGCCATCTATGTCCACTGTGAGCGACTATCTTTGAACAGAGGCGGTGGTTTACGACACCAACTGTCTGCCATCTATAATCCAGTTTTGAGTTCCCTCCCCAGACGCCTTAATGCCCACTCACATCCTGGGCCATCTGACCTCAGGAATTCACATAACAAGGTGGGGCCAGGTTTCACAATGAGCTCACCCGAAACCCTGGCTGATTAGGTCCCACACCCGCTTTCACACCTTGGCTCATGTGATTAGAGGATCACCAGGGGGTCCTTTGTCCCTCCTTGGGGGGATACTCCCACTGGGTTTAAATCTGGGACTCTCGGCCATTTGACCTTAGAACTGAAGAAGCTTCTCGGATGAGAGGTGAAACGTCTTCAAGCAACTTAAAGAAGTCCAGACGCTTTTCTTCGCAAACTCCTTTGACCATGTTCACCATTAAACTGTTTAAAATTCTGGATCAGAGGTCTGGCAACTGAGTCACTCATTAGAATTAGAGGGATTACTTTTGTATTGACAGAAATGTCTTTGTCATTTTCCCATGTGAAACCACTGTCCTGTAGCTCCACACACTCATCAATGAAAGGTTTTAAGAAACTTCTCATGTGAGGCTTCTCATCCCCGAACCATAGTCCACAAAGGAGTACATTATCCTGTCTTGTTTTCAATGGCAATTCATTAATGGTGCATAAAAGGGGCCAAATACTACAAGGGGACTTTTTAAAAACTGGCACACCATCACAGCTAAATGTTAAGCTGAGTGTTTGAAGGGCCATTTCTGAACCACTTAAAGCTTTCTGATACAAAAAACCATCACAAATGTCACTGAGAGAAGTAGATGTTTCTGTTTGCCTTCCTATTAATTCATCTGTAATTCCTGGCATTCTCAAGAGATTTTTGATTTGATCTTCCAAGGAGAGGTATATGAAAATGTTATTGGTAAACCTACTTGCTTTGTCATAGGTGATGTTGCATTGAAGACAATGAACATGGTCCAGCTCAGCTGACATTATATTACTACACTGTTCACACACATAACAGATTTTCATGATGTCTTTTGTATCATCAAAACCTTTGTAAAATGAATATTTTGTCCTGCATGCTGAATCACTGCCACCAACAACATTAACGATTTTCATGATATCTTCAAGACAGTCATTGGTCAAACTGTGTTTGAGCTTAAGTGCCAGAAGTAGTAGTTGATTTTGCTCTTTAGTTTGACCTGAATCCACCTGGGACCTCTATCTGAACAGGACCTGCAGTGCACTCTTCATCATTAGTCATCAGCAGAGTTCTGTCTTCTGGAAAGGTGTCTGGGATTTCCTTGAAAAGAGAAGAGAGAGAGAAAATTATGGGTCCTGTAAAAATTACATTATAAATCTTCAGTGTAAGAGCATTAACCTAGTGGACTCATAGACACATTTATGTCTATATTGGTGAGATCTGCCCTGTAACCGTCTTCTCTCTACTGTATTTATGCATCTCTTTTTTTAACATTACAGCAGACATTTGAAATTGGCCTTATTCACTAATTGTGCACTATTTGACATGTCCATTCAGTCTTGCCAAAATTTAAGTGTGCTTTGACTGTCCAAGGTTAACTCTCAAAATGAATGCTTAGTGCTTCTTTCATGATAAATTCTGTAAGAATATATGATTGCAGTAGAAAGTAGAAATTACCGTAAAAATCATAATTAGTACAATGATTACTTGTTTTATTTTTTTCTTGTTCAATGCACTAATTCATGAATATTCTTTAAAAAAATAATATGTCTAGAAATGTAATGATCTTTTTCATTTCATTTCTTGACTTGAAAATTCAACTAACTATTGTGTACTTATTTCGACAAATTTATAGTCCAATATTCCTAATAAATTCAATTTAGGTTTATGCATTAAATGTGTTTTCATTACAGTTAACCCAAAATGTTTGTATTCCAACACTAACCTTAAAAAGAGACCAATAAGATCATTTATTAATATTAATATTAATCAATCATTTATTATTTGGTATAACTGAAGTAATTAATTGCTAAGGGATAAGATAAAATGGATAATAAGATAAAAGGAATAAAACTTTATTTTGGTAATCATCACCCTCAAGTTGTTCTATAACCTGTTTCTTTGTTCTGTTGAACACAAAAGAAGATATTTTCAAGAATGTTGGTAACCAGTTTCTTGTCCCTACTGACTTCCACAGTATTATTTCATACTATGTCCATACTATGTCAATGGGGACCAGCAACTGTTTGGCTATCAACATTATTTTATGTTAAAAAGAAATTCACACAGGTTTAGAACAACTTGAGAGTGAGTAATTGATTAGAGAATTTACAATTTTGAACTGTTCATTTATGCCATCCATCCATCCATTCGCTTCCGCTTATCCTTTCCAGGGTCACGGGGGGCGCTGGAGCCTATCCCAGCTGTCATAGGGCGAGAGGCGGGGTACACCCTGGACAGGTCACCAGTCTGTCGCAGGGCCAACACACAGGGACAGACAACCATTCACGCTCACATTCACTCACACATTCACACCTAGTGACAATTTGGATTATCCAATTAACCTATCCCCTCAAACTGCATGTCTTTGGACGGTGGGAGGAAGCCGGAGTACCGTTGTGTATGACATCTTCTTTTTGCGCATGCGGGCCGCTTTGAGCGTTCACACTAGAGCGCGTTTGCTGTCGCATTTTATTTGTAGTGTGAACAAGCAGACAAAAAAATCGGATTTGATAAAAAAATCGGAATTGAGCATTAAGACCTGCAGTGTGAACGTAGCCTAAGTGAACTGCTATTAACACGATAAAGATGTGATCACTTATAAAGATGTTTATTGATCAGTAATAAGCAGATTAGACGTAGCCTCACTACATTCCCTGTTTAAAAGAGCCAACTCCAGATCATTCATTTGGGAGCCGGAGTACATTTATCGTACCTTATGCTATGGTAATTTATAAAGATTGTCATTTTATCCTTACAATTGTCATTGCGGTTATTAATTACATTTTATAAAATTTACTTCGAATGATGTTTATACCATTGTTTTAAGCAACTGCATGTCCTATTTTTAAAAGAACATAAGCTGAAAACACTAATTGAAAATCCTTCAATGCTATTCTGGAGTATTAAGCCCCAAATGTCTATTATACATTGGCTTTGTTTATTCTTGATAAAAAACAAACAAACATCTTAAGCATGCAGTGGACGATTATTTGCCACTTTGAACGATTACATAATTGTGGCATCCTTAGTGATTGCCACTAGATTAATTGATTGTGCGGTCCTATGGCATTCTTTAATGTTAAAGAGTGAGGGATATTACATTACCAACACACCTTTCTTTTTGTGCCCATCTCCGTTTGGTTCTTGAAGGAATTTCCTCTTCAGGATCAGTTAGATAACGTTCGTACGAAATCCTTTCAGGAGGCTCGCTCATTTTGACTCACATGTGACCTATTGATGAAATTAAAATTACATTGAAGAAAACATCGAGGATTGTAAAACAGAAACTGCAACATATAAAATAAATGTAGCATGTTACCGTGAAATATATGGTTACCGAGCAGTTTTCCAGGGTGTTTGAAATATTGCAGCATCTTCTTCCGAGAGCGTCTGCACGCGCAATGCACACTTTAAAAAACAAAAACTTTAAAACCTTAAACGTAAAGTGCCTAAAACGTCCGTCTTTGTATGTCACAGGATTAATCGAAAAAAAGGTAAACACTTAAAACAATATAGTATGTTTTTTCTATGAAATCTATGCTCACCAGAGATTATTCCAAAAATGCAACGTCTTCACTCTAGAACTGTAGGTCAATGCACGCAGCAGAGTATGCGCATGCGCATTGCCATTGTGCTTTTTAAAAATAAAGATAAAATAAAAAGTATATACGTAAAAAGTAAATATTGAAATATTCCCCAACATGTGCAATGAACGCGCAAAAAATTCTGTTTATTAGTTGTTGTTGTTTCTTTTTTTTCCTTTTTTTAAAAAATATATAACCGACGTCTGAGGCGCAATTTCCGACAGTGAGTGGAATGGCCGAGATACAGATGGGAAGACACAAGCGGATAATGTTCACGTTAATTAAGTGGTCGGAAGATGGAAAGTTCTCAATTCTGCCAAATGAACATATTTGGGATTTTGATGAGGAAGAATACTTAGACGGTTTGGAGGAAAAGGACGTTTATTTGGTGGAGTGGCGACAAGGCGTCAAGGAGCCAAAAGGCGGGTGGCCGGTCTATGAAACCTCCATCATAAAGCTAGCAGGTAGTGATGCGCGAATCATGAACGAATCGTTCAATACTCGAGAATCACTTTACTGACTCGTGAATCATGATTCACAAGCGCAACTGACTCACTGACTCATCCCTGTTGCTGTTAGCAAACTAATTTCATTAGTAGAAAGCAGGTGCCTTTTCTCCAATATAATATTACTTTATTGTCACTTATTTGTTAATCAAAAAATGTAACTTAATCAATTATATTATGATGTACTTTAGCCTTTTTTTTTTATTATTCTGCCTCCTCAGAAAGGGAAAAAACTTTGCAAACAAAACTTAAGGAAATTGAAGAACAACTACCCAAGCCAGAGGCGCTTAAGAGAAAAAGTAAACCTTCTATGAAACTCCTTGAGGCCACAGAGGTGAGAGACGAACCAGCAGCTAAGAAAAAGGTGAGTGTTTTGCCACACGTACACACACAGACATATATACTAATATATATATATATTTTTTTTTAAAAAGGATATACTTTTCTATATTTTTTTAAATAGTTGGTGTAGGACACTTTTTTTTATTTATGTAGGTAGGTGAGATTTGACACTTCGACCAAACCCTGTTACATAGGTATCTGTAATTTTCTAGATGAATTTGTCCTGACAGTGTAACTCTTGAGTTTTTCTCATATTTTATTACCATTTTCTATAGTGAATAACATGTAAGAAATGTTGACGGTAGGGCTGTTCGTATATCGCATGACGATATAAAAACGTCTATTGTTTCATTTTATGCTATTGTTTGTTTCGTGGTGTCGCAAAATAAACTGTTTACAGCAATATGTTTTCATCGTTTTGATGGTCACTGTAGTGGCTATATTAATTTCTTAAAGTTCTCTCTTTCTCGTATATTTAATATAACCACGCTACGGACGAACAAGCGCCTGTTTTTATGCGTTAGCGTCGTTAGCAACAACGACGGTAAAACCATTGCGTGTCCGCTGGTTAGTTTCCACAAAAACCTTTCACAATGAAGCTCAAGATCCTGTTGAGACTTTTGAAAATAAACTGAATCACGTGAAAGAGTATTCAGAGTATTTACGGATGAGAAGCAACACGGTGGGTAGCACTATTGCCGCACAGCAAGAAGGTCCTGAGTTCAATTCCACCATCAGGCCGGGGTGTTTCTGTGTGGAGTTTGCATGTTCTCCCCATGTTTGTGTGGGTTCCCTCCAGGTACTCCGGCTTCCTCCCACCGTCAAAAGACATGCAGCTTGTGGGGATAGGTTAATTGATTAATCCAAATTGCCCATAGGTGTGAATGTGAGTGCGAATGGTTGTCTGTCTCTGTGTGTTAGCCCTGCGACAGACTGGCGACCCTGCCTCTTGCCCTATGACAGCTGGAATAGGTCAGTGACCCCGTGACCCTGAAAAGGATAAGCGGAAGCAAATAGATGGATGGATGGAAGCCAAAAAGCGCCATCAAGTGCTAAAAAATAAACTGTAGACTTTAACGTTAGAACCATACATGCCAACCCTCCCGATTTTTCCTTGAGAATCCCGAATTTCAGTCTCCCGTACAACCATTCTCCCGAATTTCTCCCGATTTTCCACCTGGACAACAAAATTGAAAAACCATATCCCAGATTGGCCCAGCTAATTCCAGGTTCCAACAATGGCTACTATTACTGCAGCTACTTAGTTTTAATATTACTCTTATTACTCTTTCTGGGTCGCAAAATAAACGTTTAACATATTTTCAGGTGACAATGTAGCTGTGTAAACTTCAAATATCTGAGCCGGGGAGAACAGCAAACTCCCGGCACATCGTTTTCAAACCCCCACGGTCTTTCGCTACTCAGGATGAACATGATATATAAGTCACTTAACTTAAAAACGTTATTGTTTGGCCTGTGTCAGTGTTTAATTTGTTCGTGAGTAAATCGGTTTGGCTGAGATTAAAGTTATTAGATTAGATTAGATGAAACTTTATTGATCCCTCGGGAGGGTTCCTCCCTGGTTTTCACACAGCTGAATAAATGTCAAACAGAAAACTGATTAAACAGAAGTGTGAGATGTTCAAAAATTTACGCCAGCGTCCGGTTCTATTTTAGACTGCAAGGAGCAGACGGTGACGTAATTCTGAAGGCTAGGCCGTCAAATTTCACAGTCGCTCATTTCCAGTATACCTGGCTGTCGGAGGACCCGGCCCACTTAGATCGCGAAGGCTGGGTCGTCAGGTGGACACAGCCTCTGAATTTGGACACCCCTGTTTTGTGTATATATATGTATGTGTAACCCCCCCCAACAGCCCTTTTGAATGTCTCCCTAATTCTCAGGTCTCAAGGTTGGCAAGTATGGTTAGAACAGACTTTTCCCCGCAGCACGTTGTGTAATAAATACTCACAAAGAAAACAGCAGCCGTTACAACTTATATATCGTTTCATGCATCGGTTAAAACACTCGACTCCAGGTACGCGACGCCCAGCTGGAAACACTTCACGCAAGTCGAGCTGCCTGAGATTCACAGAATTTACATAAAATGTTAAATTTTTGTGATTTATATCGTTATCGGGACGATAGATGTCTTATATCGGGATATGAGATTTTGGTCATATCGCACAGCCCTAGTTGAAGGTGTCTAAATAAATTGCGACTTGACTGTATACATACACACACACACATACATTTGTGCTTATTGTTTATCTTTTTGAGAATAAGAATTTATTAGCTAAACAATTTATTATTCAATATTTTTTCCAACATTTTGCCATAACTGTTCAGAGATCATTTCTTCATACAGAATCACTAAGGTGGCTTTTAAAGAGAGAGTTTTTTGTTTCATTTTTTAGGCATACACAACAGACCAACAAAACGATCTAAAGTTATGGAATGAAAAGAAAATTGAACATCTACAGCGTGTCATTAATCAGTTGAGAGAAGAGAACTCAAATCTAAAAAGAGAACGAGAGGCTGAAAAATGAAATACTTGAAAGTAAGTACTGTACTATTGCATGTTTTTATATGTGTGTTTACACTTGTTATATACAATAACTATCAAAACCTATTCACATTTAATTTGACTTTCACAGAAATCCCACCTCTCCTTCAGGCTACAGAGCACTTACTTACCAAGGTTAGAAACAAAGCACAGTTATGCTTCATTAATAATCACTAATTACAGATGTCAAAGTCTCAACCTGATGCTGCCCTCCCTCATCCTCCTAAAGTAAATATTAGTTGTTGTGGTTTTTTACGCAGTGTCTGTGTCACGTGATATTATGTCACATGTTAAGCATAACTATTGAAATAATAACTGTTTCATAACAGATTTTCCCAAACACTAGCTGTGTTTGTTGTCATTCAGACTAGGACTGCCACAAACGATTATTTTGATAGTCGACTAGTCACCGATTATTTTTGTGATTAGTCGACTAATCAGATCATGCATCCACTGGACATACAACGTACAGCTTATTGCACCAGCATGCATCTGCTCTTATATAACTATCATTAGCTTACAGCTTTAAGTGTTTAAGGTATGTGCTAACTAAAAAATAAAGACAAGATGATAGTTTATTAAATTTTAATGAAATTTGCAGATTGTTTCGGTGGAGTTTAATAAACTCAGCCGTCTGCTCCTTGCTATCTAAAATATAATAGGACACCGGACTATATTTATATTCTCGAGCGTCTCACACTTCTTATCAGTTGTCTGCTTGACGTTTATTCAGCTGTGTAAAAACTATAACTTTAATCTCAGCCAAACCGATTTACTCAGGAACAAATAAAATACTGAAAAAAAGCCAAACAATAACATTTTTAAGTTATCTAAGTGACTTATATATCATCTTTAACCTGAGTAGCGAAAGACGGCGGTGGGTTTGAAAACGATTTGCCGGGAGTCCGGTGTTCTCACCAGCTCTAGTGTGAGCAATGTCTAACCAGTACTACTGGTTAGACATTGCTTAATAAGGATTGTGTTTTTCAGCACAATATCTTATTTTTCACAGGAAAAAAGGGAAAAATTTGTAGATGGAAAAATCTCCATAAAAGTTCTTTGTGTATTTTGTTTTCTATTTGTTAGAATATTTACTATTTATTCAAGTTTTTTAAGGTATCTAATATTTTCATACCTAATATCCATGATCTAAATTTTTTAAGAAATAGTCGTTTGTTTGTCAATTGAAAGTGTGTAGATCTTGCATTATTATGGTGTTATTTTATGAATATACACTCAAAGGCATTAAATGGTCTTAAAATGACAATGACATTACTTGTTGCAATTGTTTATGGGGCAATCCCATATGGAAAAGAAATAGAAAAAACTTATAAAACCCATATGTAAAGGAAATAGAAAAAACTTAGAAAAGACTTGCATCAGCTTTAGTTTTCTTCATATATAGTGAATCATATAAGGCTTATATGATTTACTCATGAAAGTGGCCACTTTCGCATTACTTTCATACATGATAATAAAGAGGATCACATAAGGATCATGTTAAAACTAAGTATGAGTTATATAAGGAAAGTACATGTCAAAGTATGTTTTCCATAGATGTTCCATATAATTTCTGCAGTTTTTTAGTACATATTTGTCATAAAGACATATGCTTTACATATATGAACAAAATCTGTTAGATAATTTTTTTTTATATGTAAAGTGAATGTAGTTTGCAGGGCAATTATCTCTTTTTTTACATGCTTTTTATACAAATATTGTAAGAATATGTTAGATTACATGTGTTTTCTCTTTATGTTCAGGCAATAAATTTTTATGGTAAACAATGTTTTTTTTTTACATTTTTCTCTAAGAATTCTTAAATCTCAGCTCATAAAAAACCTGTAAACTTAATTATTAATTTTATACAAATTGACATTACTAGAAAAAATCTATCACATATGAAAAAAGACCAAAGTATCATTTGCCCCTGCTTGACTTACCTGGATCAACATCAGTTAAAAACTAGCAATGCAAAGACAAACTCGTAAGCCAACATAACTTTCTTTGACATTGACAGATCGGCAGTCAATGTATTGTAATACTGAAGAAAAAAAAACAAAAAAAACATGAATACTGGGCAATCATTAAATTCAGTTAACTTTTATTTTCACTGAACTGATGATGATAAGAACAAAATTAGTAGTGTAAAAGAACCCAATGATCTTAACCAATAGTGCAATGATCCTGCTTTAATCAGTCTTAATATCTAATGGTGCCAGCTTTGAAATTTGCAGGCGATGCATGGAGAGGTTCACTACATTGACTACGTTTACATACAGCCAATATTCAGGTTATGGTCGTGTTAGGCTCACTATTCAGGTTTCTGAAACATTCGGAATAACTCATTCACATGCATGAGATGAGACAGTCACAGAGAGCCAGACGGCACATACACAAAGTTCCTCTACTCAAAAGACCAGGATTCCTTGGGAATAGAACATGTGCAAAACACAAATCCATTTTCATTTTGAAGGCGATATGCCGATAGAGGTTTTACATGACCAAATATTTTGGTGAGAAAAGGGTAACTCCATCACTTATATTCGGATTTTTAGAACTCAAATATTAGCATATTTGGGTTTTTGCCGGTATTTTAATGCCATGTGTGACCGGGTTATTGCTAACATTCCAGTTTTGAATGGGTTATCGGCTGCATGTAAACGCAGTCACTGAAATACATCAAATGCAAGAACATTCAGAATGCAAAATACTTATCTACCTTCATTTGTTACTTTGAAGTTGGACAAACAAAATGCACCATAAAGGAAATGAAACACCAGAGAAATCTAAGGCCTACAATAGTATGTCATGAAAAGACCATTCATTCATCTGGATATAACTCAAAAAAGATCAACAGTACTCTGTCAACTAGATTCCTCTATTTGGTGGAGGCCTTTCTTCATCCCTTCTTTATCATTGGTCCTTTGTTATCTTTAAATGCCAGAAGTGTGGACAACTGCGAAAACATGCCATAAAAGGCTAAAAACTTACTGTAGATGGCTTCCAATTTATTTTTGTCGAGCGGTAAACGTGCATCTCCTCTGCCTCGTTTTCCCCCTCGAAGATTGCTCACTAGCAGTATTTCCACAGGGAAGACTGCTGTGAGCGGATGCCTCACAAAGGTTGTAGCTGAATTTGCATTAGTAGCATAGGCCCAGGCCACTTTCTCTACCATGACTCCAGTCCCAGGATGAATCTCCACCTGTTCCAACAAAAAGACATTTTGATCAATGTAAGAAACTTAAAGAACAAATACATACCTTTCCAGACTTAAAACTCTGTTTCTCGTCTTGTTTTGATGGCAGTGACATTTATGTACATTCTTGGAGCCATCATTCACCTGCAATGTCCTGATGCTAAGCTACTGCATTTCAAAACTTTTTTCTGCATCACTTGTTACTCGCGCAGGCATTCCCATGCAAAAGTGACGCTTTTGTAGAAAAATTGTAGTTTGGCTCTGTTCCACCAGGGGCTGGCTCTAAAACAGAGTCAATCCCCATAGACTCCTTTGTTAAGAAGGGAAACTTCACAGCAGAAACACAGTCAATGAATTTAACGCTTGAATTAGATCCGTCATACTTATAAGTAGAGTACCAATTTAAAAGTTTGGACACATTTTCCCATTAAATGACTGGGATTCCTTTGTTGATAGAATGACAGATGCTGGTGTTGAGAAGGATGAAGTAGATTTGGGAGTGGGCAGCAGCGAACCATCTGATGATGAACCGGGCGTGGACTGCGGAGAAATCTGGGGAAGCTTCAAACTGGATCTCTTAAGAGGTTCAGCCAAATTAATCACCTTTTTCATTGTCTTCATGAGTTCTGGCACATCTATATACAGTAAATTAATAAAAAATGATTACCAGAATGGTTTATACATAGACTAGAGTGACTTTTTCAAATATATTGGCTGTTTAATTGTTAAATTAGTGATAGGAAGTGATACCTTGGACAAGCAACTCCTTCAGTTTATCATTCTCTTCTTTCAGGTCTTGGATCTTCCGCTTTAGATCAACTACTGTCTTTTTTGGACTTTTTTCACCATAAGCAACTGAAGGCGGTGAATGACTGTACATTGCAAGGAATTCTTGTGCAGGGTCTTTCTTTGAAGGAGCCTTTGAGTTCTGGACATGAAAAAAGATAGCGAGAGAGAAGAGGAATTGACATAAAAAAGTCAAAGCTGCCATAAAAGTTATGAATCTAAAGTGTAAAGACAACAGATTCAATAGCTGTGCCCCAAAGTGTAGGTTGCATACTTCAAAGAGCTGATTTCTTAGCCACATACAGTACCAGTCAAAAGTTTGTACACATTTTACAATTAAATATAATGGGAAAGTGTGTCCAAACTTTTGACTGGTACTGCACATCACAGAACTGTAACTAGGCATGTTCCAAAGATTGGGCTCATTTGAATACAGTAAAAAAAAAAGGCTTACCATTCCTCAATTTAGGAGGCTACAAGTGATTTTTTCCTTTAACAAATCCTGACAATCATTGTATGCAAATGACGTTTGTATGCAGTAGAATAGGGGGGCCACTGGTGGAGTTCCTTTTCTTAAATGTAAATATGTTTCAGTTTTAAAATTATATCTGATCTGAAAAAGGTAAAAATCAGTAAAATATATATTTTTTTAGGGAAAGAGAAGTACTACAGTCATTGCTTGGTGACAGAAATAGTGTGTAACATAATAGAAAGATGGTGAGGATGTACAGACATAACCAGGAAATGCTACTTACAGGCTACACTGTCCCGTTTCATAAGGCTATAGCCTGCATAGACTCCATCCAATGGTAGATGTACAATACAATAGTGTCAACCACTTAAAGGAGCCATCACCTAAAATGTTTCCTTTTCCACATGAAAACATGTATATAATGGTTTCCTAATGATTGGCACTGGCCCAGAAGCCAATATTTAAAGATGGAGTGTTTAGATAACATGTAAAACACGGATACTACAAAACGGTTCCAAGTGAAATGTCACCTTGAGTTGCAATGGCTGGGACAGAATCTGAGTCTCATTTGGATCGGAGTCATCAGAATCATCCTGATAGTTTTCAGGATGGACATTTTCCTTCAGCAGTGCATTAATTTTCCGAGCTGCCTCAAAACTAGTAGCTAGACGACAAAGGAGAAAACAAAAAGACATTACAACAATCCGCTTATTACTCCACAGGTTTTTTTTTTTTTAAAAACAGACTATGTTGTGTTTTCAGGTAATTGCAGTAATGAATGTTATTTTTTACTCCTGACTAAAAACGCAACTGAACACTGGAATGGTTCTTCTACCTGTGTGAAAGAGAAAAGAGAACATGTGTATATGGGATAGAGAAAGAGAAGAAGACTGCAGTAACAGTGCCTAGTTTTGTGTTGAGTTGTGATTCACATAGTGCAGTTAGCAAAAAACAAACAATTCCTATTTCACAGAATTTCCATCCATGTGAAACATAAAATATACAACTATTCAACATCTAAAAGCAACCATCTCATTAGTCAGGGGTTAGGGTTAAAAGGAGTAGGAGCCACGTTTAGGAGATTTACTGTGTTAATATGTAAACCTTTACTTAGAGACGAGTAAAGACGAGTGATAAAATACAAAACTGTTGCGACTTTTTAAGATTAACAAAGCATCATGTATATTAAGTAAACATGTATCGTCTTGATGCATTCTCAATCATCCAGGAAAGTAAATCTCCAAAAGTTGAATCTGTTCATCTGGACGTAGCGTTTTGAGGGAGAAACGTTTCATCACTCATCCAAGTGACTTCCAAGTGACATCCAAGTGAAGTCACTTGGATGAGTGACGAAACGTTTCTCCCACAAAACGCTACGTCCAGATGAACAGATTCAACTTTTGGAGAAGTAAACATGTAGTACAGTCTTCAGCTCCCTGGCAAAATGAAGTAAGCACATGACTTGAAAGAGTGAATTCAGTTTTTCTTTAGAGAACTATTTTCAAGTAGAGAAGGACATTCTACATTTCAAATCATATTAACAATTACTTACCACAGACAAAAACAACAGTGCCCCTGTAGTGTGGCCACCCTCGTCGCTGTTTCTTCCCATGGCGCCATTCAATAACGGCCGAGTAAGTGGAAATGGGATTCCCATGCTGGTCCATCTTGGAGTCATCATACCCCCGGATGTTAAGAGTTTTTACTTCACTAAGCTTTCCATAGTCCTCCCCTTCACTCCACTGCACCACTGCAAACTTCCTCTCCTTATGTTCTGTAGTAAATTAAGGGGGGAGGGATAAAAGAATTGTTATTTCCTAGCTAGAATGCTTTGGGCTACATGCTAATAAAGGCTTTTTCTTATCAAAAAAATATTCTATTTGACATGGTTTCTATAGGCATACTTTTCCCGTTTGAACCATTTTAATGCCACCAAGTGCTTTCTATGTGACCCGTAAAACATCAAAGCACTTTTAGCAAGCCATTAGCTTAAGCTAAATCATTCAAATTCGAAAACATTTAGGCAACTTACCTCCGATATTAGTTTTATTCGTCTCCGTAGCCTCCATCTTTGCAAGACGCACTTTATTAGACCGATTTCCCGCTTGTTGTTAAATTATGTAATGAAGCTGTTACCTGATGAGGACCGTGTGAGGTCTCGCGGTGATAGCTGGCCACCTGTACGCTGCAGGATGGCCCGCCCTACTTTGCCTTTGATTGGTGTATCCTCATATTTGACCTTACACTTAACCAATCATGGCAGTCACAGCTGAAAACAAAGTTTTGAGTTCACGCTCTACGTCAGTATTTTCTCTATTTGGCGGTAGAATTAGTTTTTCACAGTTTATAGAGTACACTGACATTCCAACTGAGTTTTGTAACTTAAGAGACAGCGATGCCGAAAAGAAAACCTTTTACATCTGACACAAGTGAAATAGACTGGATGCGGAAAAACGTTCCTTCACGTACTTTGACCAGATGGAAAAAACGGTATATGCACCTTTGCCAATAAGTTAATACAGTTGTCAGTTTCTGTCATTGTTATGAAAGCTACAAGAATTTACCGGCCATTGTTTTTTTTTAGAAAAATCGACAGAGCTCTGACTGACATCGGACAGCACACCACACAACAACACGTAAGTGAATGTATATCGTTAATGTCTTATCAATTACCATAGTAGCACTTGATACAAAGTGTTTGGGTTTTAATACTTTGGTTAAGTGGAACATTTCAGTTCTAATTTGACACCTATAACGTGGCTTATATTTTTGTGTTGTGTGTACTAAGCAGGTTAACAAATGAATAATTCCATACACTTACATAGATATTTATTTTAAATGATAAACTATGCAACATAATTTATTGTGTTTGCCAAATGACTGATGAATTCTGTTTAGGTTAGTTATGATAAAAAAAATGCAAAGTATTTGAGAATCTAGACTATATTCATAATGTTTCTGCAGTGAAAGTAATCTGAAGTGCTACTTAAGTAATTGTGAGATGATAAATATAATAAGAAAACGTTGTTTTTTACTTACAAGCCAACCTCTTTCATTGTGTTTATTTAAAGGTCAATAAAAATATTAAGAATAATAACAATGATAATAATAACAACATGGAAATGGAAAATTTCATCCCGACTGTTTTCAGGGGAGCTGTGCAAAATGTATCTTAAACAAGTTGTTCATTTGTATCATTTCAAGGACAATGGTGAAGATGACAGCCAGAGAGAAGGAACTTTCACAGTTCCACTGGTAAATAAAAATACATTATTATAGTCTCTCTCTCTCTCTCTTTCTCACTCTCACTCTCCTTTTAAAAGCAACATACAGAAAAAAGGCCACAATAAAGCATTACTTTCATTCTTATGTTATCCTTTGCACACCAAGTCTCTTATACGCTACTCCATCACATTGTAAAAGTGAAAAGTACAGCTCACCACTAAGCTGTTTAAATATGTCAGTGACAGACTCAATACTTGTTTTGGAATATATCATTCGGATATGTAATTCATTTATCTATTCAATATTCAATACTTGGTTTGTATTCCTCACAGGAAAGTGAAGATGCTACCCAAAGAGATGAGCAGATACCAGAACCACAAACAGTTTCACTGGTAAGAAACAAATGCAAGATGTGTTCCCCTTCCATGGCTCTCTTTTCTTTAAAGAGTAGTTTATTTGTATACTTCTCAGGGAAACAATGAAGATGCCACCCAAAGACAGGAGGAAAGAACAGAAATGGTCACAATGGTACAGGTAAGACTTGCGGTTAATTGCATTTTTAACATTGATTTATTTATCATTGGACAAACTATGACAAACGTCGCTATGACTGCTGTTTATGTTGCAAATGCAGTTTTGCAAAAAAACAAGGCTACATATGAAAACAAGTGAAACCTGCTCAAATATAACACAATTCTTTTTCAACCATTCAGGAGAACGCCCCTGAAGCAGGAGTTGATGTGAACTGCTCCAGTGGACTAACAGAAAGTCAAAGCATCATCTCAATCCTCTCCTTTGCTTTGAGACACAACACTACAGGTGTATTAATGGAGGACTTGCTGAAACTGCTCAAGTTACATTCTGCTGGAACTACTGTAGTTCCATCAAGCAGGTATTTTCTGGAGAAACCCTTAGCTGATATTACAAACCAGTTTAAACGACATCATTACTGTAGAGTTTGTACTAAGTACATTGGGTCTTCACAATCTTTGGAAGAAACACTTAAATGTGTGTCATGTTCTTAATTCACAACAGTGAAAGTCAGTTTAGAGGAAGGTAACTTTTCTATTAGTATACCATTAAAAGATCAGCTAAAAGACATTCTTGAGAACCACAATGTGCATGATCTATGTTTCAAAGGTGATCCCAGTGGTAGCTGTGTAATAAAGGACATATGTGATGGCAGCTTGTATCAGACCTTAAAGTCTAACAGTAAAGATGATTTTCTGTCCCTCACTTTTAATTGTGATGGTGTACCAGTTTTTCAGGCTTCCAAATTTAGTATTTGGCCAATATTGGGTTGCGTTAATGAGATACCACCGGAGAGTAGAGACAAACATGTACTTCTATGTGCTTTATGGTTTGGATCCAAAAAGCCAGACATGTCCTGCTTCTTTAAACCATATGTCGAGGAGTGTGCAAATCTTTCTGAAGTTGGTTTTGAGTGGCAGGATCCTAACAATCAGGCACGGAGACACATAAAAGTACACACGTTGTGCTGTGTGTGTGATGCTGTAGCAATACCATTGTTACAGAATTTCAAGCAATTTAATGGTGAATATGGCTGTGGAGTTTGCCTTCATCCTGGGATGCAAACAAGGAAAGGGAATGGAAACACAAGGGTTTACACATGTCCTGATGAAAAGCCAAGTGACAGAAATCATAAAACCAAAGTAGACATAGGACAAATAGCTGAAAGACAAGGGAAGACTATATTGGAGATAAAGGGCTCATCTCCTCTTGGAGATTTGCCATTGTTTGATCTTATCAATGGAATGGTCCCTGACTACATGCACTGTGTACTGCTTGGTGTGTGCAGATTCATGGCATCTTTATGGATGGATTCTAAAAACACTTCTGAGCCATGGTACATTGGTGTACAAACAGCAAGCATAGACAAACACCTCTTGTCTATTAAACCTCCAGGTATCGTTGCTCGAGTTCCAAGATCTTTAATTGAACGCAAATTCTGGAGAGCTCACGAGTGGCAGCATTGGCTTTTGTACTATAGCTTGCCAGTTCTGAAAGGCATACTTCCACAGAAGTATCATTGTCATTGGGCATTACTGGTAGAAGGGATAAGCATTCTCTTGGGGTCCGAATTAAATACTGAACTGATAAACCACGCACATGACGCATTAGTGTACTTTGTTGGAGGTGTACAATCTCTGTATGGAAAACACCACATGACATTCAATGTTCATTCATTTGAGTAAAAGTGTTGTGCAATGGGGTCCTTTATGGGCTCACTCAGCCTTTATGTTTGAAAGTTTCAATGGGTACCTCTTGAAACAAATAAAAAGTAGTCAAGCTGTACCGCAACAAATATGCAAACGAGTGGCAGTCTCCCGTGCTTTTCCTCGTTTAGCTAAGCAGTTCTTAACAAATGGAGCTGCAGAAGTTAAACAGTTCTGCAATGAAATGAGACAAGGAACCCAGCATGTCAAGAAGCATGAAAAGTTTACTCAGGTGACTGCCCTTGGTTCACCAAATGTAAGACAAATATCTCTGAGTGATCAAGCTGCTCTCCACTCAGTTAGAGAGGTTCCCACAAACTCTGTGGTGAGTTACTACAAGAGAATTTCTGTGAATGGAGACATTGTTCACGGTTATACGTACTGCAAAACAAAACAAAGAAACAATTCTGTGGTGCTTTTAAAAAATGGAAGTATTTTTGCTGTCTCACACTATGTTGAAATGGATATACATTGTTTATATGTTATAGGAAAATATGGTAATTGCACAGTGCAGAAGTTAGCCAGAGGTTCTCTTATCAGAACTCAGCTGAGCTATATGTCAACTGTTCACTTTCCCATAGGCTTTTACAAAGCCATAAATGCTACTCAGATAGTTAGGCCATGTGTATGTATATACAGTGTCCACACTCTACCTCAATTGTATGTCAGCTACTGAATACATCCTATTGTAAATGATTTAATCTTAAATCTTATTGTAAATGATTCAATCTAAATGTGAAGTTGGAGCTACTGATTATGGGGTTGAATATGGGAGAGATTCGAAGGCTTTCAAATGTGTCAAATGTCATTCTAATCAAGAGTGAAATGTGCAGCTAACAAGGTCTAAAGCCATAGCGGTTCATAAAGGTGATGCAATCAAGCTGTCATTTCTGAACAGCGTCTTTATTGGAATATGGGTTTCTGAGCTGAGTGGAATATAGATGATATATAAACGGGAAAAAACATTATTTGAAAGTCAGGAATAGGATGCCTAGTTTTGCAAAAATGCTAAACAAAGAAATAAATAAACTTTACACAAATGAATGAAAAGCATTTTTATTAATCCCAGAGGGAAATTCTAATGTTGTAGTAGGGTTTTATTTAATCACATGTTCAAAGCAAACTTTTCGTAAATTTGTGGCTTTCCCTTACATCTTATTGTCATTCATTGTTAATTGTTGGTTGTTTCCTATTTGTGACAACACAAGTAAATCTTTTGTTCTCTATAAAAAACTTACAATAGTTTAGTTTCACTCATGATTGTCTAACTCATATAAGTTTGATATTACATTTTTCTTCTTAGGATAATATATGTTGGGTTAATGTCATATATTGTTTTAGGAAGTACCCAAAACATACAAGTTTCATTTATATAATTTTTCAAGGGATCTTATATGTGTTTTCACTCTTGTATACTTTTCATATAAGTTTCACACAAGACAGATACAAACTTTATAAGATTTATATATATCTTTTCCATATGGGATATGCCAACCAACAAAAAGTAGTTATTGTGACAGGCCTACAAAACAGAAGGTTTTATGATTGGTAAATACAAAAAATAAATACATTTCATTTCTCTGACATTCATCTGATATTCAGTTACAATTCACACCACAGCTACCTGTACATGCGAAGTACTATACCGTAATTTCTTTTGCACAAATACCTGTACTATTACTAACACATTTACTGTATTACTTTTAGCCTGTGGATTTAAATGCAGATGTCCTTAATGTAAGTTGTTATATCATGTTATTTTTATTTTTATTGTTATTTATTTTATTTTACATTCAAATATTTCAAACTTCTTAGTTAAATAAGCTTGATTGCTAGTAGATAAAGAATAGTTCACCTGTAGTTCACCTAGTTCATCGTGGCTCAAGAGTTGGCAGTTCGTCTTGTAATTCGAAGGTTGCCAGTTCGAGCCCCAGCTCGGACAGTCTCGGCCATTGTGTCCTTGGGCAAGACACTTCACCCGTTTCCTACTGGTGGTGGTCAGAGGGCCTAGTGGCACCAGTGTCCGGCAGCCTCGCCTCTGTCAGTGCTCCCCAGGGCAGCTGTGGCTACAATATAGTTTGCCATCACCAGTGTGTGAATGGGTGGATGACTGAATGTGTAAAGCGCTTTGGGGTCCTTAGGGACTAGTAAAGCGCTATACAAATACAGGCCATTTACCATATAATTGATATTCCGGATTAATTTCTTATCTCTGATTTAATACCTTTGTTTGTTTGCCTTTTTTTACCATAACAAGACATTTTTGCAGGATATATATGGTGAATTTATATGCATAGATACAGTCGTAGTGCTTGACACATGCACAGAGCAGTAGATAGACTAGGATGGAAATAATTACAATCATGATGTTGATTGCTGGTGTCAGTATATATATTTTAGAGCAATGTTTTGTTTTTCACCCAAAATGAACTATATTGCTTCAGAAGAGATTTATTACCCTACTGGATTCTTATATATTGTTTTGTTTTTTGCTTGTTTGCTTGTTGTTTTTTTCTCCAGAACATGTATGCTGTACCTATTTACTTGAATTGTATAGATATATTTACGTCATCAAAATACGTCACATGACTTACAAGGAGGTTTAGATTGTTGTGCAACATTGTCACATTCTGATATTTATTCAGTGGTTTTATGGCGGTCAATGCTATGTGTATTGTTTTTAATCTTTAAATATTCTCCTTTGTATGTGCCAAATTCTTCATGCAAAGCTTCTATGTCTGGTGATGCTAAAGTAAGTATTTTGCTTCTGCTTTGTGCCACCAAGAAATGTCAATCTTTCTTATTAAAGTGTAAAGACTCGATCATCTAAGTTATTCTGAGTTCTTCCTTCTTTCCTTTAATTTACCAGTAATACTCTGTCTGTAACAACATTGTTGACTTTGTATGTATGTATTTATTTATTTAAAGGGTTCCAGTGATGCTGAATATGTAAGTAATTTGTGCTGAAAATTTAGGTAGGTGCATACTCAAATGTGTTTTTTAAAAACAATTTATATTGAAACACTCTTTTTATGTGATTGCAACCACAGGTGGAGATAGCACATGCTACAGGAGTAAAAATTCTTAAACATCAGTGGGCTGCTGCTCTTCAGGCCCAAACACCCCCTTCAATGGTGCGTGTTCTTCTGATGGCCGCCTTCCCACTGGAGGTTTTGATCCACAGCAATTTAAAAGGTAAACAGCTTTGAAACTTAGTTCAAATGGTTAGCTAATAGTATTTTAAAAAGCCTACTTCCCTGTCACCAGTTTCTTTACCAAAAAGCATAATATTGTAGTTCAAATGTTTAGATGAACAAAGATCAAATTTTTGGAAATCTAAAACTAGTCAGACTCTCAAATGTTAATGCTTTTTATAGGAGGACACAGCAAAACAGACATCGGCGCAGAGCGAAGAACGGCCCTTGATAAAGAAACCATGACAGCCATATATAGTAAGTGAAGACTGTGTATCTAAAATTGCATACTGCACAAGTAACTCACTTTGCAACAATAAAAATTGCAAAAATAGGTGATGATGCATTGTAGTGGTTGGACTCAGACAAAGAAGGTCAACAGATTGAATGCTGGAGGGTAAGGATAGATGACCAAAAGGGGTGTTAGTATTACTGTAATTCGAACTGGATAGACTTTCCATCGAGGGGAAAAAAAAAAAAAAGGTAAAATTATCTGTAAAATATATCTGTATCTCTATAAACGGAAATATCTGTTTGCTAAATGAAGCTAGCTAATTTAAATCATGTTTTATTTTAACTCTGATAAAAGTACTAGAACTGTGACTTTTCTTTGTTACAGTGGCAGTCAGGAAGAGGTTCCCCAATGTATCCAGAGGGGCTTTGGGGATTGCAGTCAATTCAAAGCTGGGGGAACTCAGACTGTTGGAGAAGAAAAAAAAAATTACAATTTAAGTATGTTTTATGTTCATACACACCCACATATATATATATCTATATATATGTATATGTGTGTGTGTATTCCTCTGCTTGTTATTGATCAGTAAACAGCCATGCTGTTTAAGGTGATTATAAAGTGCTGCTGTTGCTACAATGACAATATAGCATCTTTTTGGTTCAACATGTTCCTGAGACAGTTAAAATATCCTTCAGGATTACTAAACATGCACTCTACTCTACTCTACTAGCCCTCTGGTGTGGATACAAACTTTGTGGTAGTGTTGTTGCTCAGGTATGATTGGATGAAGATGATGAGTGAACAAGATGTTTGTCTGTTCATAGCCACTATCACCAAAGAGAGTGCCACTGTGTTGCTGCTTCAAAATGAGCATACAAAGTGGAGTTCTGGAAAATTCTGAGTTGAACCTTTCCAATGTGCCAAGAATGTTGGAGAATTTAATGACTGGATGTTTGGAATCAATCCACACATGTTCGTTCATTTTCCTCAAATCGCTTTGGAAAACACTATTTAACGTCATTAAATTGCTGGTTAAGGTTAGGGATAAGGTTAGGGTTAGGGCTGGAATACATGGCTGGAACGTGTTTTACCACAGGACCGTCATTCTACCGTATTTCACCCATAACCCGGCGCGTAGCACAAGAACGCTGAAGGTCGCCTTTCGTGTTCCTCAGGAACGCGGCGGGACGTTACAAATCGTCAGGATGTTATGCCTTGGGAGGTGGAACAGGCTGTCCAAGAAGTGTTTCTTGCAGGTGGCCTAATCAGCACCATCAGGGAACTTAATGTAACCATTTCTCAAGTTACATATTACACTGCAGGCTCCGTGCACTATTTTGCATACATTGTTTCACTTACACCACGCTAAGCTGTTGTTTCCCGATGAAAGGTTCCACATGCCAAACCTCAACATGAAAAAAGAGGTATCAGGTTTCCCATCACTGAGTCCCGTGACACCTTTGTCTGAAGCAAACAAAAAAAACAATTTCAGTTGCACCATCTTTGTACATATGACAGCGGTCATGAAAATATACCATAAATTGATTCAGTTCAGTTTATTTTTTTATTTTCAATTTTATTTCAATTCAATTTTATTCATATAGTGCAAAATCACAGAACAAGATACCATTTCTATCTCCGCACCAACACTTACTGAACTAACTGAACTAATCACATTAATTAAAGCCTGTAAGTTGGCTAAAGACAAGAGATTTTTCCACAACAGTGGAAAAATCGAGACATTGTTACGTCAACATGGAAACACATCATACATAGGCATCTTATACTCGCACTGTTAGATGCATTAAATTTTCAAGAAAAACTCAATTTTATTTTATTTTTACAGTGCCAAATCACAACAATAGTTTTCTCAAGGTGCTTTATAATGTAAGGTAAAAAAAATCTACAATAATACAAAGAAAACAGAGAAAACGTCAACAATCTTATGACCTGCTATGAGCAAACACTTTGGCAACAGTGGGAAGGGAAAACCCCTGTTATTCTCCAGCCTGGCTTAGGGAGGGGCGGTCATTTGCTGTGGCTCGTTGGGGTAGACAGGACAAAGACACACTGTGGAAGAGAACAAGAGATTAATAGTAAACTAAAAATTAAATACAGAAAGGTGTATAAACACATAGAGAGTGAAAAATGTGGATTATGGGAATCCCCCAGAAGCCTAGATCTATTGCAGAATAACTAAGGGAGGATTCAGGGTCACCTGATTCAGCTCTAGAGAGGATGTCTGTCTCCCAAACTGTAAGCTGTTTCTACAGAAGGGGCGCCTGAAAGCTGAAGGCTATGCCTCCCATTCTACTTATAAATATCCTAGGAACCACAAGTAAGTCTGCAGTCTGAGACCCAAGTGTTCTAATGGGTGATTCGTCCAACACGAATAAGTGCTACATTTAATAATTGATAACATATTTACTAATCTTGACAGGAATGCTATTAGTGGATTAATCTTAAATGATGTAAGTGACTATCTACAACTTTTTGCAGTAGTACAGAGCTTTGCCACGAATAACAGATGTGAACCTGTTAAAAAATGAGGTAGACATAAAACACAAAGCAGTCTGCTTAAGGACGACCTTAAGCCAGCAGACCTCATCTACCAAGACTGGAGTAACATCTATGTTCAAGATGTAAACATGGCATATGGAAGCTTATCTATTATATTAACTCTACAATAAACACTATGCCCTAAGTGGCCACACAATATTGACACTTATAGAACAATAAAAGTGTAAAATTGTTTGCAGCTAACAGAAAAAAAAATTAATGAACATAGTTGGAACCAAAGATCTATATTATTTTTTAATTATTATTTTTTACGGTTGCTCATCAGGGAAACACAAAGCCCAATATTGAAAAGCTTTCGACCCTTGTACTGTTTGAGGTCTGAGGTTCCACAAATGCTGATGCTATTTTCTGAAAATTTAATTGGTCAGTAAGCAGTGATTTCATACCCTCTGATCTCCAGTCTGGATCTTTATCTGCTCTGGAATAGGTTAGGTTATCAGCATAAGTTAACATGGCGATTTACCCAGGTAAGAAGTGAATCACCGTAGCACAGAAGAATAAATTGACAAGAATTATAAGAAGTTGCAAAAGAGACTATTTTTATTAAAATAAAAAATAATACAAAAAACACATGAAAAAAGTACAAAATAACATTTCAATAAAGGAACTAAAAGGTTTCCATCCATCCATCTTCTTCCACTTCTCCGGGGTCGGGTCGCGGGGGCAGCAGCCTAAGCAGAAAAGCCCAGACCTCCCTCTCCCCAGCCACCTCCTCCAGCTTGACCGGAGGAACACCAAGGCGTTCCCAGGCCAGCCAAGAGATACAATCTCTCTAGCATGTCCTGGGTCTGCCCCGGGATCTCCTCCTGGTGGGACATGCCCAGAACACCTCACCCAGGAGGCATCCTTGTCAGATCCCTGAACCATCTCAACTGGCTCCTTTCCATGAGGAGGAGCAGCGGCTCTACTCTGAGCCCCTCCCGGATGGCTGAACTTCTCACCCTACCTCTAAGGGAGAGGCCAGCCACCCTTTGGAGGAAACTCATTTCTGCCACTTGTATCCGTGGTTTCGTTCTTTCGGTCACTACCCACAGCTCGTGACCATAGGTGAGGGTAGGAACGTAGATCGACCGGTAAATTGAGAGTTTCACTTTTACATTCAGCTTTTTTAACCACTACAGTGCAAAGTTTTTAGATACTGCGTTGATAAAGTACAAGAGATACAATCAGTGCTTTGTCAGTGTTTATTCAGCATTCAAGGACAGCAATATTTGCATAGTATTTTTACTGACATATAGTGCACATATGTTTTGGGCAAAAACATTTTTGAATATTAAAATACGAACATTTTTAACATACAATTGGCAAATTAGCCAATGCCAATGCAAAACTTTATCTGCCTATTAAAAAAAGAAGATAATCTTCTCACAAACTGGTGTTTGATTTTGAAACAGGAAAATAGTGGGGAAACAAATGAAAAGACTAACATTTGAATTAAACCTGAAAGCAAGTAAATACTTTCTATACCTTCCATCCATTCGCTTCCGCTTATCCTTTCCAGGGTCGCGGGGGGTGCTGGAGCCTATCCCAGCTGTCATAGGGCGAGAGGCGGGGTACACCCTGGACAGGTCGCCAGTCTGTCGCAGGGCCAACACACAGGGACAAACAACCACTCACGCTCACATTCACTCACACATTCACACCTAGTGACAATTTGGATTATCCAATTAACCTATCCCCTCAAACTGCATGTCTTTGGACGGTGGGAGGAAGCCGGAGTACCCGGAGGGAACCCACGCAAACACGGGGAGAACATGCAAACTCCACACAGAAAGACCCCGGCCTGATGGTGGAATCGAACTCAGGACCTTCTTGCTGTGCGGCACAGTGCTAACCACCGTGCCACCGTGCTGCTTTCTATACCTGCTTTTGATAATGTTTTCAGTATAAATTGTGCAAAAATAAACCTCTTGAACTTTTAATAAGAGTCTGTTACATGTTAGGAAGACAAGAAGTACAAAAACATTTGTAAACAGCAGCACTGAAGATGTTTCAAAAGGCACCACATCCTGGTTATCTGGTTGATCATGAACAGGTGAAGAAGTGCCTGGGATAATATAAAAATATTACATTTCATTAAATAAAAAAACATGTTATTTAAAGCAGGATTTTGTTTTACTTTCCAATTATGTACCACAATACATATATTTGCTTAGTAAATTATTTATTCACAAATATTAGGATTTGTCCCCTATGGATCAGTTCAATTTCAATTTTCAATTTTATTTATATAGCACCAAATCACAACAAAAGTCGCCTCAAGGCGCTTGATCGGTTGAACAATTGACAATATAAACATCCCTTCCTTGCATTTTCCTTATTCATTCTCACACATACCTTCATTTGTAGAACTCACAGGTGACAATGATGACTGCTGCTCAGTCCACCTTTCCCTGACATTGCTCTCTGCTTCTGGTTGTATTTTAGCCTTCTTAAGGAAGAAATTCTCAATATTTTGAGATCTTTTCATTCTTCCTATTCTTTTATCTCTACTGCTTGGCCCTGAAGTAATAAAGCAAAAACTTATGTCACAAACAACAACTTTCCTGATGTATGACCTTGACTAGAAGTCAAGGATGTCAAATTCTGGCTCTCATGGACCCCTATTCTGCACATTTTAGATGTTACCTATACCAACATAGCCAATTCAAATCAAATAATCCCCAAACACCTAGTTGTGCACAAGTCTGTAAATGATTCTTTAAATCAGCTGTGTTGAAGTATGGAAACATCTGAAACCGGGAGGACAGGAGCCTTGAGAACCAGAACTACACATCCCTGCATTGAACATGGCACAGCCATTTATGGGGTGATTTACACTCTATTCATAACATGGAGCTGGCAGATAGGATAAGTAATGAGAGAAATTAGCTGGACCGCACAGTGCAGTATAAGTGCTGCCTTATGGTAAACTTTGGTAATATTGATGTATAAAGAACAACCCTGGCTGATGATGAAATACAGTCAGCTGGCATGGTGACACTGCCAGTATTAACGTGCAACCAAATCTGCAGCTCCATACAGCAATGTTACGACTTGGATTATATCTTATAAATCATAACTCTTATGCTAGCTCCCCCCAGTAGCCTACTGTCTGAAATATTCGACGGTTGCAATAATTCTTTAAGTGTTATTTTTTCCTTGGTATTATATTTTTTCCTTGGTATTTTTTCCTTGGTATTATATTTCCTTGGCCTGGGGAGGTGGGGTGGCCTCCCCAGGCCACCCCGCTGGACACGCCACTGGTTAAAAACTGTCTAAATTCTTTCATCTTTAATAAAACGATCAGCTGGACACGCCACTGGTTAAAAACTGTCTAAATTCTTTCATCTTTAATAAAACGATCAGCTGGACATGCCACTGGTTAAAAACTGTCTAAATTCTTTCATCTTTAATAAAACGATCAGCTGGACACGCCACTGGTTAAAAACTGTCTAAATTCTTTCATCTTTAATAAAACGATCAGCTGGACACGCCACTGGTTAAAAACTGTCTAAATTCTTTCATCTTTAATAAAACGATCAGCATTGCTGCTTTACCAGGTGTATTATTACATTTAACGGAGTTAGAAGTTAGCAGGAAGTTAGTGGAAGTTAGCTCGCTAGTTTCGCTAGTTACCCAAGCATGATACAGCATGTTCTGACTGAGAGATTTCTAAAAAAATTCAAACGTACAGCTCTGCTATCACTTCCAACATAAATGAAGACAGGAAACTAAACAGCAGTGACGTTTGTAGGGTTACTGAAGTTGGGCTAGCTGGTATATAATGATGTGCTACGTGATCGCTAGCGACACAGCTATGCTAGCATAACATAAAAAGTGAAGCTGGAGGATGAACGCTAACACTTTTCCACTCGATAAAAGTTAACGTGAAGGTTCCTTAGAGACAAATGCATTCGCATGACAGGATGCTGTAAACGGACCAAACTTCAGTCAGGAGAACAACTGAGATAATCCATCCACAATAGAAGGTTAGTCATTAATATACTGCAACAACATGGGAATAGAGCAGCTGTGATAGAATAAGGTATTAATGAATCAATGGTACAGAAGTGGAGGAAGCAAGAAGAATGAGTTGAATAAAGTTTGATTTATCCGACTGCTTTGTTTCGCTTAATGTGCCTTATAATCCCGTGCACCTTATGGTCGGAAAAATACGTATTTGACTTTTTTATTTGGCACACTGCAGTTTAATGTTGCAAAGCACCTCTTTTTAACTTCAGTGGATATTATACATGGTTATGCTCAGGATATGTCAGCCCATTTCTACTGGAAATGTCTTTTGGTTAAACTTTCAGCAAGGGATTTGCATTTGCACTGTTAAATTTTTATATAGCTTTAATGCACATAAAAAACAGCTGCTTATTTAAGTGAAAATAAATGGATGGGTTTTTTTTGCGCTAGTAAAGTTGTGGAGTTGTATTTTGTAGAAATTATATCGTCAGTTATATCGTTATCGCAAATTTTCAAATATATTCAATTCAATTCAATTCAATTCAATTTTATTTATATAGCGCCAAATCACAACAAAAGTCGCCTCAAGGCGCTTTATATTGTACAGTAGATAGCACAATAATAAATACAGAGAAAACCCAACAATCATATGACCCCTATGAGCAAGCACTTTGGCGACAGTGGGAAGGAAAAACTCCCTTTAACAGGAAGAAACCTCCGGCAGAACCAGGCTCAGGAGGGGCGGCCATCTGCTGCGACCGGTTGGGGTGAAAGAAGAAAAACAGGATAAAGACATGCTGTGGAAGAGAGACAGAGATTAATAACAGATATGATTCGATGCAGAGGGTCTATTAACACATAGTGAGTGAGAAAGGTGACTGGAAGGAAAAACTCAATGCATCATGGGAATCCCCGGCAGCCTACGTCTATTGCAGCATAACTAAAGGAGGATTCAGGGTCACCTGGTCCAGCCCTAACTATATGCTTTAGCAAAAGGAAAGTTTGAAGCCTAATCTTGAAAGTAGAGATAGTGTCTGTCTCCCGAATCCAAACTGGAAGCTGGTTCCACAGAAGAGGGGCCTGAAAACTGAAGGCTCTGCCTCCCATTCTACTTTTAAATACTCTAGGAACAACAAGTAAGCCTGCAGAGCGAGAGCGAAGTGCTCTAATGGGGTGATATGGTACTACAAGGTCATTAAGATAAGATGGGGCCTGATTATTTAAGACCTTGTATGTGAGGAGCAGGATTTTGAATTCAATTCTGGATTTAACAGGAAGCCAATGAAGGAAGCCAAAACAGGAGAAATATGCTCTCTCTTTCTAGTCCCTGTCAGTACCCTTGCTGCAGCATTTTGGATCAGCTGAAGGCTTTTCAGTGAGTTTTAGGACATCCTGATAATAAAGAATTACAGTAGTCCAGCCTGGAAGTAATAAATGCATGAACTAGTTTTTCAGCATCACTCTGAGACAGGATATTTCTAATTTTAGAGATGTTGCGCAAATGGAAGAAAGCAGTCTTACATATTTGTTTAATATGTGCATTGAAGGACATGTCCTGGTCAAAAATGACTCAAGGTTCCTCACAGTGTTACTGGAGGCCAAGGTAATGCCATCCAGAGTAAGAATCTGGTTAGATACCATATTTCTAAGATTTTCAGGGCCGAGTACAATAACCTCAGTTTTATCTGAATTAAGAAGCAGAAAGTTAGCGGCCATCCAGGTCTTTATGTCTTTAAGACATTCCTGCAGTTTAACTAATTGGTGTGTGTTACCTGGCTTCATGGATAGATAGAGCTGCGTGTCATCTGCATAGCAGTGAAAATTTATGCTATGTCTTCTAATGATGCTGCCTAGGGGAAGCATGTACAATGTAAATAGAATTGGTCCTAGCACTGAACCCTGTGGAACACCATAATTGACCTTAGTGTGTGAAGAGGACTCTCCATTTACTTGAACAAATTGGAGTCTATTAGATAGATATGATACAAACCACTGCAGTGCAGTACCTGTAATACCTACAGCATGTTCTAATCGCTCTAATAGGATATTATGGTCAACAGTATCGAACGCAGCACTGAGGTCTAGCAGGACAAGCACAGAGATGAGTCCACTGTCAGAGGCCATAAGAAGATCATTTGTAACCTTCACTAAAGCTGTTTCTGTGCTGTGATGAGCTCTGAAACCTGACTGAAACGCTTCAAATAAGCCAAATATATATCGTGATATATATTTTTGGCCATATCGCACTGCTCTAGCCGACATCACTTTTTATTGCGCGCAGTGGCAGCTGTGACGGCATTTAAAGCGCTGTTTTCTGAAATTATGCAGAGCCCTTCCCATGGTTTGTTGTCCACTTATTTTAAACACCAGTTACACCAATCAAAGAAGTGGAGCTCACCAATTCATCAAAGAATTACTTTATTGCAAAGTGATAGCCTACATTTCCCTATTTTATATATTCTGTAGCAATCCTTATCATAGGATCCTCCTGCTCCACCAGGCCCGGGATCCTCCAGCAACCGCTGGGCCCAGGCTCCTCTAGCAAGGCACCAACAAGTAAATCGACAGTGACTTCAACGGGCCATCACAAGGTAATACCAATCTCACCATTTTCAAAATGCCGCCTAAAAAAGCAAACCCAGGAGTTGAAGAGGAGTTGGAGGAGATTAGGAAATCACTTAATTTCATGTCTGATGAACTGAGCAAAGTGGCTAAACAACAAGGTATGCTACATGACCTAATGGATGAAATAAAACAACTAAAAAACTTGATAAAGGAGAAGGACAAGAAAATAGACGACTTGGAACGCAGCGACTCGAGGATCTTGAACAGTACACAAGAATGGATGACTTAGTCATAAGTGGACTGGAGACGCAACATCGAACCTCACGCCAGAGTAACAGCTGGCGGAGGTAAAGACGATGAAGATGCCCCGGTTGAGGAGCTGCAAACGCTTGAACAGCAAGTGATAAAATTCCTTCAAACGAAGAATGTAAGTATTCAGAGCCATCATATCGCAGCATGCCACACGCTCCCCAGAAAAGACAGTAAAACAAAGCCAGCAATTATTCTTCGGTTTGTGAGTCGCAAAAACAAAGATTGAGTTACTGAAACAGGGTAAGAAGCTAAAAGGGACCGTGTGTATTTAAATGAACATTTAACGAAAAAGACTGCTGAAATTGCAAGACAGGCACGCAGCCTGAGAAAACAAAATAAGATACAAGCGACATGGACGAGGAACTGCAAAGTAATGATAAGACTAAATGGCACTCCAGAAGAAGCGAAAGTTGTGATGATAAGAGAACTCAAAGACTTGGAGCAATATAAATAATCAGAAATCTGCTATGGAATCTATTGGAAAAGTGACGACTGGATAATGAACAATGGGTATGGAAAGTGTTTCTGGCCTTATGGCTCAAAAAAACAATGGGAAAAACAACAACAAAAACACATAAATGACAAGTTTGGACACAGATTATAGGTTTCCATTCAGAGATATTGAAGAGGAAGACTTTGATTATGAGAAGGACTGTCAAGGAGGTTATTTTGCCACACACGCTGAGAAGATGAACTTCAAAATGTTTAACTATGCAGAGCACAACATGCATGACCCTGAAACTAACATTGACCCAGATAATTACTTCTACAATAACAATAATAGTACTTGTGAGTACTATACAGATGACCAATTTAATATGAATATTAAAATGGCAAATGCATTGTCAGTCATACATTTCAATAGTAGAAGCCTGTATAAAAATTTCTCTAAAATTACGGAATGTTTAAGTAAGTTAAAAAAGTTTAATATAATTGCAATATCAGAAACATGGCTCGATAATGAGAAAGTTAGTGAAATGGGACTGGAAGGATACGAATTATTTACAATGAACAGGGTGAATAAAAAAGGAGGCGGTGTTGCTTTATATGTAGATAAAGTTTTGAAATGTAGTCTGATTGAATGTATGTCAAGCACCATAGACGACGTATTGGAATGTGTTACTATTGAAATCCATGTTGAAAAAAGCTAGCAATATAATTATAAGTTGCATCTATAGGACACCAGGATCATGCCTTGACACATTCAATGAAAAACTTGCTGCTATGTTTAGCAACCTAAATGATAAAAAAGTGCAAATAATTTGTGGTGATTTTAATATAGATTTGCTAAACCCAAACGGACATCAGAAAACAACAGATTTCATCAGTACAATGTATAGTAACTGCCTTTTCCCTGTAATTATAAAACCAAGTAGAATAACAATTGATACAGCTACATTGATAGATAATATATTCACAAATAAAATTGACCATGAAATAGTAGATGGACTTCTTATAACTGATATAAGCGATCATCTTCCTGTTTTTGCAATTTTTCAAAATTATTTTGGGATTAAAACTAAAAAAAAGAATCAAACATTTGATATGATACGACATAGAACAACAAGAGCCATTGCTGCCCTCCAGGTGGACTTAAAGGAACACAATTGGAATGAGGTTTTTGCAAATGAAGATTCAAGTAGTGCATATGATGCATTCCTATCAACTGTAATTTCACTATATGAAAAACATTGTCCTTTAATGAAAATCACTAGAAAGCATCACAGATCAAATAAGCCATGGATCACAAAGGGGATAGAAGATGCATGTAAAATGAAAAATAATCTATATAAGAGATTCATAAAACTGAGGACAAAAGATGCTGAAATAAAGTACAAGTTATATAAAAATAGATTAGTAAATATTATAAGAACAAGTAAGAAAGAATATTACCAAACATTATTGGAGCAAAATAGAAGTAACACACAAGAAACATGGAGGATATTAAATAGCATAATCAAAAAGGGCTCAAAAAATAAGAATTATCCAGACTATTTTAAAAAAGATAAAGATATTGTGCTTGATAAAACTAAAGACATTGTAAATGAATTTAATGATTTCTTTGTAAATGTTGGCTTTAATTTAGCAAAAGAAATTCCAGAGTCAAGAAATAATAATGACCTAAATAAACATATTACTCAGAATGTGTCCTCCATGTTTATTGGTGCTGTAACTCATAGAGAAATAATTAACATTGTGAAGACATTCAAAAATAATTTGTCAATACCAAAAAATAATGTTTTGGTATTGACATGATGTTAGTTAAAAGTATTATAGAATATATAGTGCAACCTTTCGCATACATTTGTAATCTGTCCTTTCGAACTGGTGTGTTTCCCTCACAAATGAAAATAGCAAAAGTTATTCCAATCCATAAAAACGGAGAGAGATGTCAGTTTACCAATTACAGGCCAATATCACTACTCCCACAGTTCTCAAAAATTTTAGAAAAGTTATTTGTTAATAGACTTGATAAATATATAGAGAAGCATAATCTCCTAAGTGATAACCAATATGGCTTTAGAGTGAAAAGGTCCACTTCGATGGCAGTGATGGAACTTGTAGAAGGGATATCTAATGCAATAGATAATAAGGAATATACCGTTGGTGTTTTTATAGACTTAAAAAAGGCGTTTGATACAATTGATCATTCTATATTAATGAATAAACTAGAGAGATATGGCATAAGAGGGATAGCATATAAGTGGATGAAAAGTTACCTGGATGACAGATATCAATATGTTGAAATCAATAATGTAAAATCTAATCAGTTGAAGGTAACTTGTGGTGTTCCTCAGGGCTCTGTGCTGGGCCCTAAATTATTCATATTATATATAAATGACATATGTAGTGTTTCCAAACTGTTAAAATGTGTATTGTTTGCTGATGATACCACTCTGTATTGCTCAGGTAAAGACCTAGAACAGCTTCTGACTACAGTGGAAAAGGAGTTAAATATATTAAAAAACTGGTTTGATGTAAATAAGTTATCATTAAATATAAAGAAAACAAAATTGATTATTTTTGGCACTAGACAAATGAAAAATGTACCTAAAATCAGGGTTAATGGAATTGAAATTGAAAGAGTGTTCGAAAATAAATTTCTTGGAGTGCTAATTGATGATAAGCTGAGCTGGAAGTCTCATATAAATCATGTGACAACAAAAATGTCAAAAACCATTGCTATTCTCTACAAAACAAAGCATGTCCTGAACAAAAATCATATACACACTTTATTGTTCTCTGTTGCTTCCATATATGACTTATTGTCTGGAGATATGGGGTAATGCATATAAAACAAATACTCTTCCTATTTTCAAGTTACAAAAAAGAGCTATAAGAATTATAAATCAATCAAACTATATAGAACCAACTAACATTTTGTTTATTAATCTGAATACCCTAAAATTTCATGATTTAGTCGAATATAAAATGGCACAGATAATGTATAAAGCACAAAATAACTTGCTTTGCCGCAGTATTCAGAAGCTGTTTAAAGTCAGAGAGAGTCAATATGACTTAAGGGGAACAGATGTCTTTAAAACAAACAAGATAAGGACAAACATAAAGCAAAGATGTGTTTCTGTTAGAGGAGTTAACCTGTGGAATAGTTATGACAATGATTTAAAAAGTGTGTAGTTCATTTTCCTTGTTTAAAAACATGTTTAAAAATAGAGTATTAGAAAAATATATTAATCAAGAATGAAAAGAGCAAAAATAATAATTCTGAAACTCTTGATTGTTTTGCTTTGATGTAATTATCTAAGGTGGAAAATTTTTTTTTGTTTGTTTGTTTGTTTTTTTGCTTTGCTTTCTTTTATTCTTTGCTTCGAGCCCTGTGTACAGGAGCTGCATGCAAAAGATTTTTTGTAAAGGGTTGGCATAATAAGCAAATGCTTCAGCCAATACCCTTTGATTAGTTTTGTCTCATGATTTTTTGCTTTTTGGTAATCTTTATTTTGTATTCTGTATGCTAATCAATAAAAATCAATAAAAAAAAAAAAAAAAAATCAATAGTCTTTTATACTAATCCTACTATGCATTCAGATGTTTTTAAAACATAATAAAGCATAAGATAGACTGAATGCTCTCTCTGAAACAGATGGAGACCTAAACTTTTATGAAAATACAGTTTTACTCTTTTTAAACTAATGCTGCTGTTTAATACCCTTGAAATTTTATATTATCAACAGGGTGTCAAGAACATTACTTTTGCTCTTTCCACATACACATGTAAAAACCAAAGATGCAGTCTGGAATCAGACCTGTATGAGTGATACATTTCTTGGCCTCTGGAGGGCACCCACATGTCAACTAAGCGAAAGAATGGAATTTAAAAAGTGGTCATGTTTTATTTGCTTGTTCTCCCTTTTTTGTTGTTTTGTGAGTCAAGATGGAACACCAGTGTTTTCTCCATGTACAGCCGTTCTCTCTCCAGCATATCTGCCTACCTTCCTGTATTTATATAAAAAAAGAAAGGGAAAAAAGTATAACACAGTAAACCCTCCGATGTGATGTGGTGGAGGAGTACGAGTACCTGGGCACGCGTATACAAACCAGTCTGAATTGGAAGAAGAGGATGAGAAGACTACTTTTCCTAAGGAAGCTTTTGTATGCACCGAAATGCTGAGGATTTTTTGTCAGTCAGTTGGGGTGAGTGCGATGTACTTTGCTTTGGTGTTCTTCAGGAGCCTTGGATGCGGCTCCTGAAGCAGAAAAACTGATCAGGAGATCTGGCTCTGTGATTCGCTACACTTCTGAAACTGTTCTGGAGAAGAAGTCACTGAACAAACTGTTCTCCATCATGGACAGTTCTGGCCACCCTTTGCAGCACTTAGTTCGGAGTGATTCAGTTTTGCTGCTCCAAAGAAAGATAAGGAAACCTTTCATGCTATCACGCTCTGTGATGTAAATCCAATTCTGAAACTTTTTGGCTTGCTGTGTCAAATGTAATAACAGTTCAACAATTCAGTTTTTAAAACTCCCTTTTAATAGGAAGAAACCAGCCTCAGGGAGGAGCAGCCATCTGTCTCCCATTCAACATTTTAATATCCTGGGAGGAACCACAAGTAAGCCCACAGTCTGAGAGGGAAGTGCTCTACTGGGATGATAGGGTATTATGAGGTCTTTAAGATAAAGTGTGGCCTGATTATACAAGACGTTGTATGTGAGGATAAGGATTTCAATTTGATTTTGGAGCTAACAGGGAGCCAGTGAAGAGAAGCCAATAATGTTTAACTCTTTATTGTGATTGCACAGTCATACTATTTACAATAGTACAACCAAATTGTAGTACTGTTCCATATCGGTGCTAAAGAAAGACCAAGACACAACAAAAGAATAAGTACCATATATACAGAATGAAATATGTAGAGTGTACAGAATATAAAATATATAATATGTTCCACCCATCTTCTTCACTTATCCAGGGTTGGGTCGCAGAAGCAGCAGCCTCAGCACAGAAGCCTAGAGCTCACTCTCTCGGCCACCTCCTCCAGCTTACCCAGGGGAACAGAGGCGTTTCCAGGCCAGCCAAGAGATATAATCTGTCCAGCTAGTTCTGGGTCTGCCCCGGGGCCTTGTTCTGGTGGGACATGCCCAACTGTTTGGTGGCTGTGCAGATCAAGCTCTTGGAGCTTTCAGCAACAGCCCAGATACCCCATACCCTCGTGCAGAACACGCCGAGGGACACAGTCGAATGCATTCTCCAAGTCCACAAGACACATGTAGACTGTTTGAGCAAATTCTCATGCACGGTTAATTATCCTCAAGAGGGTAAAGAGTTGGTCCAGTGTCCTGCGACCGAGGCAAAAACTGCATTGTTCCTCCTCCTTTCCAGCAACCTAGCATAGACTTTCCCAGGGAAGCTGGGGAGTGTGATCCCCCTATAGTTTGAGCACACACTCTGGTCTCCCTTCTTGAAAATGGGAACCACCAATCCAGAGATACTACCCCTAATCTCCATGCAACATTGTAGAGGCGTGTCAGCCAAGACAGCCCTTCAACATCCAGAGCCTTCAGGAACTCGGGCCGAACCTCATCCAACCCAGGGGCCCTGCCACCAAGGAGTTGTTTAACTACCTCAGTGACCTGAATCCCACTGACACGTCTTCCGTAAAGGAAACAGAGAGGGACAACTACTCCATCAGAGGATTAAAGACGCCCTTGAAGTATTCCTTCCTTCAATGATACTTACTGTAAATCACTGGAACCCAGCTGACTCCCTGTGTCCTTTAATTATAATGACTCTACACACCTCTGCACATGCCACAGCCCCTTCTGGGCAGATCGATCCAAATATCGATTATATCGATACCAAGTCGGTATTGGTAACGGACCGATACTATCCTGGTGAGATCAATTCTTCACTTTAAGGTGCGCTCTTGTTTGCAATGCTGTGGTTTCGGCAAAGACAAAACAGCCAGGTCGCTGTAATCGCCGCTCCTGTGTCAGCGCAGAGCAGGCACACTTTGCTCCCCCTCCCCCCCCACACACGTCACACACAGAGAAAATACAACAGAAGAATGGCAGAGAGAAAGAGGAGCATTGTATGGCTGTATTTTTAAGTCGAAAATGAGACAACAGCAAAATGTGGGATTTGTAAAAAGCTTGTCAGGTATAGTGGAAACACTACCAATTTATATAAACATATAAAAAAAACATCCGAAAGAAAGCATGGAGCTACAGAAACGTAGAGAGGAGGAGCGAAATCCCCCACCCCCTGTCCACGCTGCAAGACCCCCAGTCCAGAGGCAGGGGTAATTAGCAGAGGCCTTTCAGCATAGCAGAGAATATCCAGGCAGGTTATGATGTTGAAAGTAACAAAGTGAAACTGTTATTTGTTACTTTAGCCAACTCAAAAAGTATAAATTATGCTAAGACCTTATGTAATGCACTTATCCCATTGAAATGTGTTATTTAAATAAATACATTTACTGGAATTGAAACACATATACTGATTATAATATGGCTCAGAATTTATTGAATATTATTGCCCTTCAGTGTTGGGGAGTAACAGAATACATGTACTGGCGTTACGTATTTGCAGCCAAAAAGAGAGCCTAACGAGCCCAGTTGTAAGTCAGCTATTAAGACTCGACTGTACACTGTGTTCTTGTTTTTCTCTGAAACAATAAGTTCTGTTGGAGCAGCCTTTCAACGCCTCTCTCTGTCTCTCGCTAGCGAAGTTGACCCAGACAACAAAGTAAAGCTAGTTTTCGGCAACGAGCCCGACACGGAACCCACCGTATCAGCCAGAGGTCCCTTTACTACGGTTCGGAGACGCGGACCTGTTTTATATACGCGCAGAATAGTTTTCTATACGAGATCGCTGCAAAAAGTGCAGCCTTACCTAATGCCCACCTACTGTTACTCATTTATATTAAGATTTAAACATCTAGTTGGTATTGGTATGGCGAGTAGCCTTCAGTAATAGTAATAAATCACACAGCAATAGGACATTCATGTAGTTGTAAAAAGCATGATAATATATTAAGTAATTTAATGTATTCAGAATACGTTACTCTCATTGAGTAACGTAACGGAATACGTTAAAAAATACATTTTGGGGCATGTAATCTGTTATCTGTAGTGGAATATATTTTAAAAGTAACCTTCCCAACACTGTTGCCCTTTTGTGTTAACTGTCAAAGGGATACTGTATGATTACTGTATTTAAACTACACATATATGTGCTAAAGCTTATTTCTTTCATTATTTCACGTAGCTGATTCCCCAAGAGCAGAGGAGATCACAAAGAGCCTGACAGAGATGATTGTGAAAGACCTGCGACCGCTTTCCATAGTGGAGGATGATGGCTTCAGGAATTTTGTGAAGACACTTGACCCCCGGTACAAAATTCCAGGCAGAAAATCTTTAATGGAGGGGAAACTACCAGCTCTTTATGAAGACTGTTGTGCAAAGGTTAGAAAGGCACTGAGTGGTGTGGACAATGTTGTGCTCATCACTGACTTGTGGACATCAAGAGCCACAGAGGCATATTTAACAGTGTCATGCCACATGATCGATGAAAACTGGCAAATGGTAGCATACGTGCTACAAACATGCTCTGTTCCTGGACAACACAGTGCAGACAATATTTGTGCACAATTAATCAGAATCACAGAAGAATGGGGCATAAGGGACAAGATTCTGCCTGTTGTAACAGACAATGGTGCAAACATGGTTGCTGCTGTGCGCAAAGCAGGATGGGCACACTACCCATGTTTTGCACACACTTTAAATTTGGTGGTAAAAGCCTCCATTAAAGCCCTGCCTGACTTGCTTGAGGTCCAGCAGAAAAGCAGTGCTATTGTTGATTTCTTTCACCACAGCACTAAAGCAGCACAAGCTCAAAGACATCCAGAAGAAGCAGAAGTTCCCTGAACGAAAACTAATTCAACCAGTTGAGACAAGGTGGAACTCTATATTCTACATGTGGGAGAGATTGCTTGAGCAAAAGGAGGAAATTACCACAGTCCTCTGTCTCCTTTCTTTAAATGAGGAAGAATGGTCTGTCATTCGTCTCTCCATCAATGCACTGAGACCATTTGAGCAAGCAACCAGAGAGACGTCTACTGAAGAACATGTTTCTGTGTCCAAGGTGATTCCTCTGGTGTCACTGCTTCTCAGAACCACTAAAGCTTCAGAGTCTCAACGTAGCAAGCTAGCTGCTCAGCTGTCAGGGCATTATCACCGTCATTTCAATCCTATAATAACATTTTAGGGTTTTGCTGTCTGCACCTTCCTGGACAACAGATTTAAAAGCCTTGGATTCCGTGACCCTACAAACGCTGACTGTGTAAAAACCCGACTTCTAACTGAAATGCAGTTATTGAGTCAGATGTCAGCACATTCATCATCTGCCCCCAGCTCTGCCACCAGCTCTGCTTTGCTTTCTACTTTGGTGGAAAAACAATGAACAAACATTTCCCTCTTTGAGCAAACTTGCCAAAAAATACCTGGCTTTGTTCTGCACAGACTAACTAAAGGCTTTGGGGGTTGTTAACTTGTTTACTTCTTATTTATATGTTCACCAGTTGCTGTTTTTGTTTTTGAGAATTTTAATTTTAATTTCTGTATTATAGTTTCTCAATTGTACTTGTTTGTTGTAATTTGTTTACTGGTTTTGGTGTACTTTTTATTTAAGATTTTTTTTAAAAAAATATGACACTAAGGCATTTTTTATTTAATTATAAACTTTGCCCTAATTATGTCCTTGGTTTTAACTATTTAATAATAAAAAAGGAAACATTACAAAAAAACCCACTTAAGGTCATGAAAATTCATTGAGATTTAGCAATTCAATGACGCATCCACCTTATTTATTCAAAAGTATCGGTATCGGCGATACTGGACCGTATTTACTTGGTATCAGATCAATACCAAAATATGCAGTATCGCACACCACTACCTTCTCCCTTTGGACCCGTTTCATTTTGAATTAAAACTAAATTCATAGTTTAGGTTTCACGTTTCAGGTTTTGTCTCATAGTTCACAGTCAATACCTTAAATGTTTTGTCACAGTTAAGTTCATGGTCGTCACTGTTACATGTGACGTAACAGTCACGTTAAAGTTTTATCTCACTTTGTAAATAAAGCACTGTTTTCACGCCAGTCTGTGCCTCCGTCTGCATCTACATTTGAGTCCTCGCATCAGGCCTGGCCTCTCGGCAGTGACATGAATTACTTTTTCCCAGGAGTAATTAAGTAACGTACTGCATTACTTTTAAGAAAGGTGGTCTGTGTGCTATGTGTAATGATTGCTTTTTAAAGTAAAGTCTCCAACACTGATCACAACAAAGATGCATAGACATGCACAAACATTTGACCCACAGCATGCAATTCATTTGCGTAAATGTAATTTTGCTAAATTCTTATCAATTCCCATCCCTAAATGCATAACATGAGAATTTCTTATAGGGCTTTGGAGTTGACGTCACGCCGCAATGCATTGTGGGAGCGCGGCGCCATTTTCGGGGTCTACGAATCAAAACAAACACACTGTGTTAGAACGACGACGACAAGAAAGATGCTTAAAAGCAGCTCAAAAGAGAATGGACTGTATAGAGACTGATTGCGTCCTGAGGCGAAGCGGCGGTACCTGCAGAAAATAGCGTGCACTGGAAATGTGGACCCGTATGAAATACGGCCGTGGAGTAGAAACCCTGAAGACCAACCGCTATTGACGTAGCCTGACATATTTTTATACCTTGTCTGTGCAGTCAGCGCGTACAAGTCGTCATCCAAACAAAGGTAAGTCAGCTCGAGTACTGCGTGTGAAATGCGTTTGATTTGCCTCCGAACATTCAGATTAGTGCAGCATAAATTCATTCATGAGGGGGAAATTACAGTGAGAACATGTGGAGGCTGTTATAGGGATAACATAGTGAGTTCAGTGCACTGATGTGACATTGTCCTGAAGGATTTAGTTATTCTTTATGGTTAAAGAAATTGCAATAATTTATTCATATTTATTATAAATAATTCTAATTATACATCTTGCTTCCATATTTGTATCCTGTGTCACTAAAAATACATCTTTAGTTTTTGTACATTGATTAATGACCTGGACAATCTCCTTATCAAATAAGTGATTCATAATTGTCACTTTATGCTTTCTCCATCTTGAAAGTGATGACATCCTTGCATTACATACTTTAGGTTCATTTTCTGCAGGCAGGTTTCTGAGAGAGAACAGGCAGATTTAGAATATAACATGCAGCGTTCTATAGATGGATACATAAAAAAATGAAAAATTACATGTATGTGCTAACTTTCTAAACACTTTGTTACATTTATGATAAAGTAGATAAAACACATTTGTGTCGGCCTTGGCTCATAGTTCTTGTCATTAAATGAACTTTGTGTTTGTTTCAGGTGCTGCACTCTCAAAGACTGAATGAACCAGCATTGCAGCCATGGGTCACTGTGAGCATCACAGGGAAGGTCGAAGCCGCCCACTGCACCTGTATGGCCGGAGTCGCAGAGACCTGCAGCCATGTCGCTGCTCTTCTGTTTAATGTAGAAGCAACTGTGCGGATCTGTGGCACAAGGACTGTTACAGATGAACCTGCATACTGGGTTTTGCTGGGTAATATGACCAAGATACAACCAGAGGTTGGCCATAAGATAGACTTCTCCTCTTCAGCTGCCCAAAAAAAGGCTCTTGATCAAAATATAAACAGACCATCCGTATTGAAAGGTAAAAGGAGCCGTCCTCAAAAAAGAAAAATCCCACCTGCTACTGTGGAGGAGTTGTCACTGCTGTTGGATACTTTGCTGGAACACAGTAAAGCTGTGGGTCGTGGGAATGACACATAATGTTTTATCTAGGGGTCTAGATTTATGCCTGTAGTGCACTGCCATGTAAATAATTTGCATTTACTGAATATGTACTGACTGAGTACAACTGTTCAAAAGTTGAATAAAGAAACCAACTAATTTTTGCCTCTTTTTTTTTTTAAATTAAAACCACTTTGTAGAACATCACATCAGTTACAATGTAGAATCCATGTCATTTATAGTTTATAAAAGACAAAATGTTTACACCAAATCATGACAGTGTTTACATGATATCACCCACTACTAAAACTACTTAATTTACTTTATCTTCTGAAAAATTACTGGTGACTCTTATTGGTTCGCTTCACCTCATCACCACCCTCAGGCTCTTTCATTGTCGTCCCTCATTTGTCATGGTTGTGCATGTTTTTTAGTATTCCTTGTTTCTGACCAGCCTTTGTTTAGTGTTTTGTATGTGTGGAACATTAAAGCTGTTTATTTTCTTATTTTCTCCTTTTAAATCTCTGGTCTCTGAGATATTGCATTTGGATGCCAATCCTATCATACATATAGTTTCATAGAGCGGCAGCAATAGCTCGTGTGCTTAGAAAGTAAAAGGGAGAAGAAGCAGCAAGAGACAGCACAACAAAAAGAGTAAATTAGGAGCTAATTACTCAACAGCCTCCAGTGTTTTTCTCAAGAACATGTGATCAACTTAAGTAGCTGAAAGATGCGTGTCCTACAATAGAATGGTAGAAATCTTTGACACATAGCCTACACATGATAACCAGAGCTGCCATATATACTCTTATGATTGCACTTTTGAAAAGCCACAATTCAAAATTTAAAATGGTGCACTTTTCAAGATAGTCTCTAAGACTGGTGAGGTTTTTTAAACTACATTTTACTTTAGATAAAGCTAGTAGACATGGAGGTATCTGCATGGCAGCCATAACAAGAGCTATTCTAATTCTCTAAATAACAGTATCAAAGCAACCTTTATTATGGTATGGTATTATGATTTAGCAGAGGATAAACTGGACTATGCTTTATGAAAGCAAAGAAGATAATCCCATAATTCCCTTTGTAGCAATACAATATGTGAATGTTCTTAAATGGGTCAACAAAAGAAAATGATACAGATGATGTAAATGTTAATAATAAGCATGTTACCAGCTAGTCTCAGCATAACCTGCTAATATGTTATATACCCTAAGTCTGTTCAATCCACACCTGAAGTATGAACGTAGTAAAATGTCCTTTATGTTGAGGTTTTGCCTAATGTGCAGACTGTAGACTCTAATAAAGATTTAAAATTGTATTAATTGATCATGATGTATTTAAGATTTGTCCTTTCTCCATTCTCAGCCTTTGGGATTATGATGATCAAATTTTTATTTGCGGTCAACTGGGGAAAAGTGATGGATGAAGTGGATTTGAATTTGGTCACAGACTGGCGTAGCTCCCCAAAGCAGCACTCTGCAAGCACAAACCTCTGCCAGGGCCATTGATTTTTCATGTGGTCTATCATCACAGGCATATTAATGTCAGATCAAAGTTAAAGTACCTCAGAACAGCGGAAGAGTTCCAAACATGAAAAATGGGAAACTTATTGAAAGATACTTTCAGTTGACGGCATCGTTATCGTACATGACCTCATATCAAAGACCTAAAACACAACAGAATATTCCTTTTTCCAGTATCCTAACTATGTGCAAGCAATCAATTTTTTCCACTTAATTTCAGGTGTTTCAGTATCTTTCAGTGAATGAAAATAGGAAACTGAAGCTACTTCAGTAGACAGCATCATTATCATACATGACCTCTTTACACCATGCTTAACTTTGTTGCACAAACCAGTGATAGATGAAATGATTAAACCCAGGAAACACCATGTAGCACCACAACCTTTGTTCAGATTCCTCCAGTTTTCTATTTAGATTTTTCACATGAATAATTTCCAATGAACTTTTTGAACTATTTTCTCTTTCTCACTCTTGTTACCAGCTACTCGACACAGAAGATAAAAATATCACACATCAGCCAGTCTTTCTCCTAGTTGTTTATTAGCTGAGGTGCATTAAAATCAGCAATCACTCTTTTCTCAAGCCATTAAACAGTTTGAGCTGTAACCTGTGTGTCCTGCCTGTGATTCTTATAACTCCACTCTACAGCTGTTGTCTGTGTTGCTTGTAATGAGGGAACATGTAGAGACAGACAGACAGCTCTGTTTCGCTAACAGCCCCAGTAGTAACAAGCACTATGCTAATCACAGTCCTAATGAAAGCATATCTCCAGGCCCAATTCAGTTGGAGAATAAATGCCTTCATTTAACTCAGCATGGGGGCCGTAGCACTGGGAAAAATCTGTTTTTAAATACACAAAACTTTTCTGCAAAGGAAAGCAATTTGTTGTGATTGTTGGTTAGCAATGTAAAACACTGGTGCTGCCTTTGCACTGACTGTTATTCAAAAGTTGGATTTTCTTTGCAACTACAGTCAAAAGGATAAAGCCTTTAGGGAGATACAACATGTGTGGCTTTTGTGTCACATTTGAAGTATGTACTGTTTATTTGGATCTTTCACTTGTTAGGTGAATATATAAACCATTACACTATAGAGCCACTCTATACTGTTTTTATTATCATATCTTTTTCCATATATGCTAAAAATTTATACATTCCACACAAATGCGAATTTAACATGCGTAATTATTTCCTGTGTGTTCACTGTGTATCTTTTAGATGTCTGATCCAAAAAATATCAAAGCTGGCTGTGTAGCAGGCAGGAATCGGACCCAAATGCAGGACTCATGAACTAAATTTAAACTAAAACACAGCTTTACTGCAGAACTTAAAGTACAAAGTAATACAGGTCCAAAAAATAGGAAACCAAACTTCGACTAATCTTGAAGGACCACAAACTGTCAGGGAGGATACAAGCATAAGTGATGACACGACGAAGAATCAAGGGAGACTTAGAGAGTATATACATGCTGGGTAATTAGGGAGACGGGAAACACCTGGGAACACAGCTCCATGGAATCTAACGAAGACAGGGGAAGCAAAACTAAACATAACATGCACTAGACAAGGGATATCTGCATAAAAATCAAGCACTGAAGCACTTCCTCACATCCTCCTCAGACACAGTGTATGAGGACCCTGAAAGCTGAAGGCTCTGCCTACTTTTAAATACTCTAGGAACAAAAAGTAAGCCTGCAGTGTGAGAGCAAGTAGAGGTCATCCAGGTCTTTATGTCTCTAAGACATTCCTGCAGTTTGACTAATTGGTGTGTGTTATCTGGCTTCATGGATAGACAGAGTTGGGTGTCATCTGCATAGCAGTGAACATTTAACACTATGCCTTCTAATGATACTGCCAAAGGGAAGCATGTATAATGTAAACAGAACTGGTCCTAGCACTGAACCCTGTGGAACTCCATAATTAACCTCACTGTATGAAGAAGACTCTCCATTTACATGAACAAATTGGAGTCTATTAAATAGATATGATACAAACCACTGCAGTGCAGTACCTGTAATACCTACAGCATGTTCTAATCGCTCTAATAGGATATTATGGTCAACAGTATCGAACGCTGCACTGAGGTCTAGCAGGACAAGCACAGAGATGAGTCCACTGTCAGAGGCCATAAGAAGATCATTTGTAACCTTCACTAAAGCTGTTTCTGTGCTGTGATGAGCTCTGAAACCTGACTGAAACTCTTCAAATAAGCCATTCCTCTGCAGATGATCTGTTAGCTGTTTGACAACTACTCTTTCAAGGATGTTTGATATGAAAGTGTCATGGAAGTTTATTAAATGAAGTGCAAACACTTGAGAAGCATCTTTTGATTTGGTTTAATCACATGCTGCAGCATGGAGAGAGCGCTCTGGTCAAACGCCAAAGTGGTCTCTAATGATGGCCACCACCCTCATATCCTATATACACACACAGAGAAAAAATTCCACAGCACATCATGTGGGTCTATACCTTCAGCTCATCCTTGAAACCTTCCCTACGTAGAGAGAATTATAACTATGTTTTTCACTTACCCGTCACCTAAAGACTGGCCTCTCTCTAAAAGACACGTCGATGGTTTGCAGGAAGTAATTATTGAAGTTAACTCAGAAAGATCAATTGGAGAAAAAGAGTCTAAATGAATATCAACGGTACTGAAAGTAGCTGTAGATAATGTTACATCTGTGAGATGATTATGAGTCATTTTTTCTCTAATGATAAAAATTTTATTTGTGAAGAAGTTCATGAAGTCATTACTAGTTAACGTTAAAGGGATGGTTGGCTCAGTAGAGCTCTGACTGTTTGTCAGCCTGGCTACAGTGCTGAAGAGAAACCTGGGGTTGTTCTTATTTTCTTCAATCAGTGATGAATAGTAAGATGTTCTGGCTTTGCGGAGGGCTTTCTTATAAAGCAACAAACTATTTCTCCAGGCTAAATGATGATCCTCTAAATTTGTGACACGCCATTTCCTCTCCAGCTTACGAGTTATCTGCTTTAGGCTACGTGTTTGAGAATTATACCACGGAGTCAGGTACTTCTGATTTGAGGCCTTAGTTTTCACCGGAGCTACAGTATCCAGAGTCGTACGTAGTTAGTTAGTTATACCTCAGTTCTTTGATCTTTGGGCTGAAGGAAGAACAACACTCGGTGTTTAATGCTCAATCAACAATCTCTTTATTCCTTACAATACTTTGAACATTACAAACGTCCGGATGGGAGATTTGGACAGGAGGGTGTCTGGCAAAATCTCGAAGTGTCGAACTGTTACTCAAACTCTTATAGCCTCGGCCCCCCTCCAAAGTCATAACACCTAAACATCCACATTCTTTCTCTCTCTCAGTGAGCCTAAGTTATGACCTTGGTTTCCTGTGCAGTATGTTCTGTTCTTTCTAATCAGAGAAATAAGGCCACGATTCTACACAAGCAGCGTTTCTTATAAATCAGCAGTATAATGCATCATAAAACAGTGTAATATCCCATTCCTGTTTTTCTTAAAAATAAGCAATCAATTAATTTTATTACATGTACTGGGGGATTTTCATAGCTCAGCATCCAACATCAAAATCCACTGGGGCCATTCCAGCAGCACACATTGACACACAGAAATCAACAATCTAGGTGCCTGCTGGTCCCTCTCTAGTCTAGTGAGTGTTTCAGTAACTTTCCACTAGAAGATGGTCCCCTGTTATCTACTTTCTCCCAGGCCAGTGTGAGCGAGAGTCTACAGCATTCTACCCCCTAAGGACACGTAGTCTAACGCCTTTATTTTCAGGGCCGTGTCCACTTAATACTACACTATATAGTTATATGGCATTTTAGTTAATATAAAACATAAAATTGAGGCACTTCAAATAATTTAATCCCAGCAGTAGTGAGGAGGTAAAATTATTAACAAGATGATCGACCTCTGTTGGGGTAGCGTTCAGATAGCTGCTCTGCTCTATGTTGGTACAGGGCATTGAAGATGATAACAGTGGGTGGATTATATTCTTAAACTTAGTTACAGCGCTTTCAGAAAGACATCTACTGTGATAAAGTCTACTCTCCACTGCTGTGTAATCAATTATTGTAAATGTAAATGTTATCAGGAAATGATCAGACAGCAGAGGGTTTTCAGGAAACACTGTTAAATGTTCAGTTTCTATGCCATATGTTAAAACAAGATCTAGAGTGTGATTAAAGTGGTGGGTGGGTTCTTTTACATTTTGAGAGAAGCCAATTGAGTCTAATAACAGATTAAATGCCATGTTGAGGCTGTCATTTTTAGCATCTACATGGATGTTAACATCACCCACAATAATTACTTTATCTGAGCTGAGCACTAAATCAGATAAAAAGTCTGAGAAATCAGAGAGAAACTCTGTGTAAGGCCCAGGTGGACGATAGATGATAACAAGTAAGACTGGTTTCTGAGTTTTACAGCTGGGGTGGACGAGGCTAAACATCAGGCTTTCAAATGAATTAAACGTCTGTCTGGGTCTTTGGTTGATTAATAGACTGGTGTGAAAAATTGCTGCCACACCGCCCCCTCGGCCTGTGCTTCGAGGTTTCTGGTAGTTAGAATGACTCGGGGGTGTTGATTCATTTAAACTAACATAATCATCCTGCTGCAACCAGGTTTCTGTAAGGCAGAGTAAATCGATTTGTTGATCAATTATTAAGTCATGTACTAACAGAGACTTGGAGGAGAGAGACCTAATATTTAATAATCCACATTTCACTGTTTTACTCTTTGGTTCAGATGTGGATACTGTATTGTTCTTTCTTTGTGCCTTTTTATGTTTAAGTTGCTTATTGTTGGTTTTTAGTTTGTTTTTTGAATGTTTGGGAGCTGACACAGTCTCAATGGAGATGGGTTTTGGGGGGGTAACAGGAGGAGATTTCCTTAGTCACCTACAGCTTGTTATTTGGGTAACAATGGACAGTCCGTGCTGGGACAATGGATATGTGGACGCAGAAGCTGCAGAGAGGCGTGTAAGACTGCAACTCTGCTTCCTGGTCCCAACTCTGGATAGTCATATTTTGGGGGGTTTAATAAACTTGTCCATATTTCTAGAAATGAGAGCTGCTCCATCCAAAGTGGGATGGATGCTGTGTCTCCTAACAAGACCAGGTTTCCTCCAGAAGGTTTGCCAATTATCTATGAAGCCCACATCAGTTTTTGGACACCACTCAGACAGCCAGCAATTTAAGGAGAACATGCGGCTAAACATGTCACTCCTGGTCTGATTGGGGAGGGGACCAGAGAAAACTACTATATAAAGCGCCGAGATGTGACACAAGCACCCAACTATTAGACAGTAGTGCTCATCCACAACCTGGATATCAATGGATATCAGCCTGTTATCTCTGAAGAATACTTTGATTTAGCCTCTATACATTATACTCAGAAGTAAGTAAGGACTTTTAACTGCCTCAAATCAGTTTAAATCAAATCAAAAGTAGAAAGTCTTTATTATAAAATGCTTCTTTAAAGACATTTCCAATTACCAGACTGTGGCACTTATTTAAAAGGCCAAGCATGCCAATGATGAATGACATGCTATTCAAAAGCTCTTGCTGTGCAGGAAGTTGTTTTTATTGTTGCTTTACATTCAAACAGAACATCAAACATGAGCGGTGAAAAGAATTTACACAAGCGCAGCCTTAATCTAATGGTCTGCTGCGCAAGGCGATGAAGGAATCTCAAGCCAAATTTGACAAAGCCAATTGTCAAAACATTTTCTTCTTGTGGCTTTGGCTTAGTGTGCCTGGTGAAAACGCAGCTGACAGTTTCCAACACCAGAGGGAAGCTATATTTCAATGGAAAGCTAAAGAAAAGCAATGAAATGGAAGCAAATAAAGTATGAAAACTCTTTCAACCATCCAAATTAGAGATCTCTATCAGATCAAGGGCACCCTGCTCACACATCAGTACACACGCACACACGCACACACACACTGCGCAGAGAACATCTTGTTGTGTTGGTAGCAGGGCTCACTGCAGTTATATGTTAATGCCAAATGAGTAGAGTAGAGATGAGGAAATAAAGGGAAACAATTAAACAAGGCTGGGAGGAACCACTATCAGAGGACTGAAGTCTAAATATTTTCTCTTCTCTGCAGCTCAGACTAACATTGTCAAACAATTTGTCAAACAAATTCTTTGTGGCTTTAACATTAAAATAAGCCTTTATTTCTAGGCCTCTAAATAAATTGTAAGAGCAGCAAAATGATGGAATGAAGCAGAGCTGGCAAAAATACAGACATTCTGTACTTAACTAGAATTACAGATACTGGTGTTAAAAAATACTCCAGCAAAAGTACTGTTTCAACTTCTTTACTCAAGTAAAAGTGAAAAAGTACAGTCTCTGAAATGTACTAAAGTAAGAAAGTAAAAGTAGCTGCCACCTATTTTTGTGCAAAGCTAACTGAACTTTGTGCCGTCTTAATGTGATAATAAAATAATATTAGTAAATAGAAATACAAACTTTATTTCACTCTAAATTTTAATTCTAATAAAGGTACTCGGCTTGAATCAGGCAAGTAAAACATGAGCAGAGAAAATGAGGGACAATTCAAATTTGGCTCTGTTTTCTGTTGCCTACATTGCAGAGGGTGACTTTGCCTCTAAACAGTAAAATGAGTAGAGAAGAGGTTAAAGTGGCATTCAGCAGGGGGGGGAACCCTGAAATCAGTTGTAGTGGCTCAATGTGGGGAAAATTTCTATTGTGATTTTTGTTAGTGTACAGACTGTGATCAGCTGACCTGCTGCTCTTTGTCAATTTACACAAATGTGTTGAACAGGAATTGAGCTTTCTCTCAGATTTCCATCCTTTACAACGACAATATGCTGTTAATGGTGTAGATGGTATGAAGTCGGGATGAAGTGAATCAATCTCATGCAACCTTTAAAAAACAGTTAGTCTACTTCAGTTTATTTTGCTGCATGTTTCACAACATGTCACATGTACTGACCAAATATCTGATTTAAAGACATGAGGACTTATATGTAAGCTTTAAATTTCAAGTTTATCAAATACCACTAGGCAGTGGTATTTGATATACATTACATTTAAAAATAACCTCTCTTCCTTCTCTTCTGTTTTTCTTATCTTTCTCCATCTCTGAGTGGAGTTCTCTTTCTTTTCCTGTGAAATACAGCAACTGGATGTTTAGCTAGCAACACACTGTGTGAGAAACTGCACACAAACGACCGAGACTGTCGGAGCCGGGGTTCGAAACGGCAACCTTCCGATTGCAAGACGAACTGCCAACTCTTGAGCCACGATCACGGTTAGGCAAATACAGATGCTGGGATTTAATTGATTTGAGTCAACTCCCAGTGTATCCATCAGAGTGTGAATGTGGTCAAATGTTAGACAAGGTAGGTAAATATATCTATATATATATTTTGATTGGGTGAATGAGAGTTGTAGTAAGAAGTTTTTAATAACAACAATTAATAATATTATGTTTGTTGTTGTTTTCTGTTTTTGAAATATTAATGCATAATGAGGAGAGCTTATTGGACAAATATACTGAGTCTATATGGATTTTATTTAATGATACATACACTCAGGTGGACATTCACACCTGCCTGCACAAACAGTGGAGTTCAGTCTATTCCTGGCAGGCCTGTGTCAGCTCAGATAGGCAGTGACAGCTCACCTGCAGTGCAAAGGGTACTGCTGGCCTGTAGGCAGACTGAGGAAGAAGGGAGGGAAAGGGAATGGGGTGGCGATGACACAAACCCAGTATGACTCACCCATGTAGACAAACATAGTGGGGGGTAGCGAGAACAGTGTGTATTGCCTTTGATAAAAAGAATGGAAGGCTAGGGTTGGGGAAGGGTAGTTGCCAGCTGACACAGAACAGGCCTGCTTAGATGACCAGACACAAGTCTCTGCTGAGAGGGAGGATATCAAGGAAAATTGGAATTTTATGCATTTCAAAGGAAGGTATACAGTACATAAAAACTCCCGGGTTTGTCACTGTGAAGTTAAGTGATAATGTGGTTTTATTTTTTATTTGAACAAAATCTAGTTGTATAGTAGTGATCAGAATGGGCATCAATATCGTGGGAATTCTGGGCTCTTAATGATTTTCAACTGTTCTTTTTCCAGCGTGGAATTGTTGTATAGCATACATTTTTAAAACTTTGGCACCTAATTCAGTTTTTTTAACCATTAAATGAATCCCTCACAAAGTATACATACAGTCTCAAATATGCACGTGCACACTCACTAATATTTGGTTAAATTGCCCTTAGTAAATTTCACATCAGCCAGATGCTTTTAATAATAATAATAATAATAATAATAATGGATTGGATTTCATATAGCGCTTTTCAAGGCACCCAAAGCAGTTTACAGTGCCTCTATTCATTCACTCTCACATTCACACACTGGTGGAGGCAAGCTACTGTTGTAGCCACAGCTACCCTGGGGCAGAATGACAGAGGCGAGGCTGCCATATCGCGCCATCGGCCCCTCTGGCCAACACCAGTAGGCGGTAGGGTAAAGTGTCTTGCCCAAGGACACGACGACCAGGACAGAGAGCCCGGGGATCGAACCAGCGACCTTGCGGTTGCAGATACGCCTCCCAACCCCCCTGAGCCACGGTCGCCCCACTGATTTGCCATCAGCTTATATCATCATTGTGGCTGGATATTTGACCACTCTCCTTACAGAATTGGTAGAGTTCATTAAAAGTTGTCGGTTTACTGGCACAGACCCAGCTCTAAAAAACTGTCCACAAAGTTTTACAAGCATGGACTGGCCAAGTAGGATAGCAGTACAGTCATAATTTGCATAAATTAATAGCACAATCAGAACAATGTAACGAGTCCACCAATGTCCACCAGTCAGCTGATTTACTTTTACATGGATGGATAAATTAACATTAGAAAGCAAAATATTTTCTTGCAGTCACCTCTCATTGCTAAATGTTGGGTGATTGCTGTGGGGACACCCTCACCCTTCATGCTTCGAAACTTCTGCCCTGAACTGAAACCTGTGTAGGTCTATGTATCTGAATACTGTCTCACAAAGTAAAGTAAAGTAAGTAAAGTAAAATTTTATTTATATAGCACCTTTCAAAATAAAAATAAAAAAAATAAAAATCAACCAAAGGAAGTTTAAAAAGATGAGTTTTTAGCTGTTTTTTAAAAGAGACCACTGAATCCACAGATCTCACCTGTGTGTTTGGCATGCCGTCTGTCGCTCTCTTCTATTTGTTTTATTTTATTGTTTTTAGTCAATTTTGTGCAACATGTTAGCCCTACATTGTTTTATGATCGCCAGACATTATTGGAAATAGGCTTATCTATCCAAGCTTTAGCTCGGCTTAGAAATGACAACCAAGGCTTTCTGCCTCCCGATTTGGAAGTAAGACCACCTCACTGGCGTTCCTTACCTTTGCCACTGGATGTGCGGAAGTGACGCAGGAGACAGGGTAACCGTGGAGGTCGCCTTGTCAAACTGAGACTCAGGATTTCTTGTTTTCCTCATGAGCTTCGCTCAATTTGTCGAGCCTGCCCGCGACTCTTGGTGCCGTTGCGTGCTTTGGACCCGGTGGACTCCTGCTTGGTTCCTGTTGTGGGATCTCTTGGGAAGGGTTCTGCAAAACCCTCTCCTCTCCGACATCTGCGTTGGCATGGAGTGGACCGAAAAAACCTCCGACCTGTGGATCTGGTTGTTACCGCCTCGGAAGCTCCCGAGCCTATTCCTCTCAGGTTGGGTTTAATTAACGCCAGATCGGTGGCAAATAAGACATTTATTCTGAAGGAATTTTTCTCTTCCCGTGTGCTGGATTTTCTCTGCTTGACTGAAACTTGGATTCCACCCGGTGAGTTAAGTGCCTTCTCTGAATTACTGCCGGCTGGCTGTGCCTTCTTTAGTGTTCCGAGAGTTTCTGGTCGCGGAGGAGGGCTAGCTGTTGTTTTTAAGGCACATTTTGACTTTAAGCAGCTATCCCCATCGACACGCCACACCAGTTTTCAACTCTGTTTGTGCGAGCTGGATCACTCGTCTTCTCTGTTGTGTGCGATTGTTTATCGGCCCCCAAAATATAATAAGGACTTTTTATCCGAGTTCGCAGAGTTTCTTGCTGACTGTGCATCGCGGTATGACCAGATCCTTTTACTTGGTGATTTTAATATACACGTCTGCTGCCCGGGGAAGCCCCTGGCTAAGGACTTTCTGGACTTAGTGAACTCTTTTAATTTTGTTCAGTCTGTTAAAGGTGCCACTCAAGAACGTGGTCACACACAGGACTTGGTTTTATCACATGGTTTATCTGACCATATGCCTATTTTATGTGATATTGTTCTTTTTAATCCTGTTGTTAAACAGGCTGTACCTGCTCGATGTTATCGTGCTTTTGCCTCAGATACCGCCGAGCGGTTTTCCATATTGTTTGACCAATTTATTTCTTATCCTCCTGAGTTGTCCACCTCAGATGGATTAGTTTCGTATTTGGATTCTGCTTGTAAATCTGTCCTCGACGCTGTCGCTCCTTTTATATTCAGACAATGCAAGCCAAAGGCTAGTCCTTGGCTAACTGATTTTACCAGAGCCACTAGAAAAGAATGTAGAAGATGTGAAAGACAGTGGAAAAAAGATAGGCTGTGTGTCTCTATGGAAGCTCTTAAGACTAGCTGGAAAGTCTATCAGAGAGCAGTAAAGGCTGCCAAGCACTCCTATTTTTCTCAACTTATTGCTGCCAGCTCGCATAATCCTCGTGTTCTATACAACACTATAAATTCTGTTATTAATCCGGAAGGCTATATTCTTTTGCACCCTTCTGCGGTTATGTGCAATAAGTTTCTTAATTATTTTGTGGACAAGGTTGCTAGTTTGAGACCTCCGACTCTACCTACTGCTGACCCAGCCATGCATGGTTCTTGCTCAAGTCTGTTTTTTCTTTTTCTACCAATTGTTTTATCTGATTTAGAGAAACTTGTGTTGAAAGCTAAACCGTGTGACTCTCCAAATGACGTTGTTCCTCCCTGCTTTCTCAAAAAGGTATTTCCTATCATTGGACCACACATTCTGAACATTATTAATACTAGTCTTTTGTCTGGTCAAGTACCTAGGGAATTTAAGCATGCAGTCATACATCCTTTACTTAAGAAACCGGGCTTAGACAGTTCAGTCATATCAAATTTTAGACCCATCTCTAAGCTTCCCTTTCTTAGTAAGATTCTGGAAAGGATTGTTTATACTCAGTTGATGGACTACTTGAATGACTCTAAATTGTCAGAAATCTTTCAGTCCGGCTTTAAACCATTCCACAGTACGGAGACAGCCCTCGTAAAAGTTATGAATGACATCCTGATAGCCACTGACCATGGTAAATATGCAGTGCTGGTCTTGTTGGACATGACCGCTGCATTTGACACAGTGGATCACGATTTGTTGATCTCCCGCTTACAGCACTGTGTGGGAATTTCTGGTTTGGCACTTTTGTGGTTAAAGTCCTATCTCTTAAATAGGACCTTTTGTGTTAAGTTGGGGTCGGCTTCATCCTCTGTGGCCCCTCTGCTTTGGGGTGTGCCACAGGGATCTATTCTTGGGCCGTTATTGTTTTCACTGTACCTTTTGCCTCTTGGCACGATTTTCCGGAAACATGGAGTGCCTTTCCATCTATATGCAGATGACTGCCAGCTTTACTTACCTTTTAGTCTTTCTGATAGTCTCCCAACTCGACCTCTGCTTGACTGCCTTACTGATGTCAAAGCATGGATGGCAAAAAACTTTTTAAATTTTAATGATCGGAAGACTGAAGCAATTTTATTTGGCCCAAATCGTTCTTCTCATACTCCGGATGTTGATCTTGCAGCTTTAACTTCCCAACTAAAGAGTTCGATCACAAATCTTGGAGTTAAAATTGATTCTGCACTTACCTTTAATGACCATGTAAACGGGGTGGTAAAATCAGCATTTTATCACCTCAGACATTTATCAAAGGTTAAGCCCTTTCTTTCCAAGCGTGACTTGGAAAGTGTTATTCATGCCTTTATTACCTCACGTTTAGATTATTGTAATTCTCTTTTAATAGGGGTTGGGCAGGGCACTTTGTCATGCTTGCAATTAGTGCAAAATGCTGCGGCACGATTTTTAACTGGCAGAAGAAAATTTGATCACATCACTCCGATATTGGCCTCTCTACACTGGCTTCCAATTGAATTTAGGATCCGTTTTAAAGTCCTTTTATTGGTTTTTAAATCTCTAAATGGTCTGGCACCTGTTTATTTGTCTGACTTGTTGAAGCCCCACGTCCCCACTCGTTCCCTTCGGTCAGCTGAGCAGTTGCTGCTTTCTGTCCCAAAGTCACGGCTGAAACTTAGAGGAGACCGAGCGTTCTCTATTGCAGCGCTGAGCTTTGGAATAACCTTCCTCTCCATATTAGACAGGCTACATCAGTGCCAGTTTTTAAGTCTTTACTAAAAACCTATTTTTATTCCTTGGCTTTTAACTCTGTGGGTAACTGATTTTATTTTTATTTTATTTTATGTTTTATTTTTATCTTTATTACTATGTGCATATTAGTATTGTACAGCACTTTGGTCTACCAGGTGTGTTTTTAAAGTGCTATATAAATAAATGATGATGATGATGATGATGATGATGATCTCAGGCTCAAAGGGAGAGAGTTCCACAGTTACAAAAGCTCTGTCGCCTTTTGTTTTCAGCCTCGTGTGATGGACAACCAGCAAGCCCTGGTCACATGACCTCAGGGACCTGCTGGGAATGTATGGATGTAAAAGTTCACTGATATAGGTTGGTGATTGTCCATGCAGAGCCCTGAAAGTCAAGGTCAAAACCTTAAAGTGGATTCTGAATTAAATAGGGAGCCAGTGCAGCTGGATCAGCAGGGGTGTGACATGGGAGTACTTGGAGGACTTGCTCAGAAGCATTGCAGCAGCGTTCTGAGCAACTTGCAAATGCTGAGGCTTTACATAAACAAGTAAACAAGAATTACAATAATCCAGACGAGATGAAACAAATGCATGAATGACAGTTTCTAATTCGGAGCGCGATACAATGGGACTCAGCTTAGCAATGTTTCTCAAGTGATAAAAACAGGAGCGGACCAGAGATTTAACATGAGCATCCAAAGTGAGAGCTGAGTCAATAGTAACACCAAAGTTCCTGATAGAAGCTTTGGCAAATGTTGCAAGTGGACCCAAGTTTGCCATAACACTAGGTACAAATTTTTTAGGAGCACAAACAAGGACTTCAGTCTTCTCCTCATTTAGCTGAAGAAAATTGAAACTGTAAAGCTTCTTTACATTCCTCACACCAAATGGAGGAGCATGATCTGTTTTCTTTTTTCATTTATTAATAGCATTTACAAATATGCACACACACACACATACACAGCTACACAGACACACACATGCAAACAAAAATGCACATTCAGATTAACTCTACAGTAAAAAGTATATGTATTAGGTATGCATCATATGCCAACATTTAAGGCCAAACATTTTTTTTTTAAAGTTTTTTATTTCTAACCCCCCCAAAAAAGGTATTCATAAACCAGTCATATTATTGATATATCAGGGGCTCCAAGAGATGATTATTGTCAGTGGATGGAGCTCAAAGATAAGGTGAGAGTAGCCATGTTTCTGTCTGTATCTCACAGTGTGATGCACATGAACCACACACAAGTGTTTTATCCAGGAGGCCCTGCTGCGAGGCACTGTAGCGACCAAATGGCACACACAGACCCACAGGTGTTTCTGGTGTCTGAAGAGGTGAGAGCAACATGTTTTCCTGCTGAGCATGTACCCGCAGGTAGTCAATAGAAATGCATGGAGGGCAGAACAAATGATGGACAGCAGACGGAACTGGTGAACTGAGGGCAGGTCGAGGAAGATGGAGTTTTCAGAAAAGAGGATTTCAGATGGTGGGGAGAAAAGAAGAGGAGCAGTGCAGGATTCTGTTTACCCCTGCTGCTGCTTGGCAAGCCGGCAGCACTAATAAAGACTTCAGGGCAGACAGACTGTCCAACACTGTGGGAGACCAGAGATAGAGAGAACTACATCTTATAGCAAAGAGGTGGCAGTTTTATAGTGAAGCTAACTGGCTGAAGGCTCAGTTAGTGTCTAGCTGTACCCTGCTATTTTCCTTTGCACTATGGTTCTTGTGTGAAGACGTGAAATATAACGCAACACAGTAACCCTTCATATAATATAATAATATAGCAAGAAATAGAACATTCACGTTTTTTTTTAAAATAATGGATTATTTTACATGCACAGAAATTTATACATTAAAATTAAATTTCATCAGACCGTTTTGATTATTCTTGGAATTAAATTGACATTAAATGTCAACATGTTGGTCTAATTGCATTACCACATTCTTGTGATCTGCCTCAATTATCCCAATGCCAAAGCAGAGGAATACTGGGATCAGAACATTCATCTTAAATAACATCCATATGATTTCAGAACTCTCCAGACCCAGATACACAAATCATTCCATTTAAAAGCAAAGCTGTCGACATGTTCATCAACCATATTAGGTTCATACATATATAAATTTATACATATCAGAAACACAAGTATCAGAGCTTATAGAAATATATGAAATGTTATATTGTTATGTATGAATAACTAAACATATTTTACATAAATGACCAAAATATGTAACTATAAGGCTAATATGAAACACTAACGACTTTGAGAACCATCAAATAGTACAGACTTTGGTATCAAATGTGATGTGACAACAGAAAACTGCCATCAGAACAAAATGATCCACGATTGATAACCAGGATGATTTCGTGGTCATAAGCCAAGATCAGAAAATAAATGTCTTACCAACACAACTCTTTTAAAATGTTTTTATTTCTAGGCTAATAATATTACACATTTCATAATGTTATGTTTTATAATGTATTATAAATAATCACTATGATTTGTGAAAGGCGTCACCCCCGTCAATGAATGCCTCAGTGGCTTCAAGTGTAGGCTTAGCCTCTACAAGGTACAATATTTTATTTTTGATCTTTAATTAATTCCTACCATTAATTAATGCTTCAACCTTAAATATGATAAACTATCTCTAATAATCGGCTATGTACCACAGGCCTTCAAGCTGGTTGTAGTTAAACCTTTACTCAAAAAGCATCTCTAGACCCAGCAGTCTTAGCTAATTATAGGCCAATCTCCAACCTTCCTTTCATATCAAACATCCTTGAAAGAGTAGTTGTCAAACAGCTAACAGATCATCTGCAGAGGAATGGCTTATTTGAAGAGTTTCAGTCAGGTTTCAGAGCTCATCACAGCACAGAAACAGCTTTAGTGAAGGTTACAAATGATCTTCTTATGGCCTCTGACAGTGGACTCATCTCTGTGCTTGTCCTGCTAGACCTCAGTGCTGCGTTCGATACTGTTGACCATAATATCCTATTAGAGCGATTAGAACATGCTGTAGGTATTACAGGTACTGCACTGCAGTGGTTTGTATCATATCTATCTAATAGACTCCAATTTGTACATGTAATGGAGAGTCCTCTTCACACACTAAGGTCACTTATGGTGTTCCACAGGGTTCAGTGCTAGGACCAATTCTGTTTACATTATACATGCTTCCCTTAGGCAGCATCATTAGAAGACATAGCATAAATTTTCACTGCTATGCAGATGACACACAGCTCTATCTGTCCATGAAGCCAGGTAACACACACCAATTAGTTAAACTGCAGGAATGTCTTAAAGACATAAAGACCTGGATGGCCGCTAACTTTCTGCTTCTTAATTCAGATCAAACTGAGGTTATTGTACTCTGCCCTGAAAATCTTAGAAATATGGTATCTAACCAGATTCTTACTCTGGATGGCATTACCTTGGCCTCCAGTAATGCTGTGAGGAACCTTGAGTCATTTTTGACCAGGACATGTCCTTCAACGCACATATTAAACAAATATGTAAGACTGCTTTCTTCCATTTGTGCAACATCTCTAAAATTAGAAATATCCTGTCTCAGAGTGACGCTGAAAAACTAGTTCATGCATTTATTACTTCCAGGCTGGACTACTGTAATTCTTTATTATCAGGATGTCCTAAAAACTCCCTGAAAAGCCTTCAGTTAATCCAAAATGCTGCAGCAAGAGTCCTGACAGGGACTAGAAAGAGAGAGCAGATTTCTCCTGTTTTGGCTTCCCTTCATTGGCTTCCTGTTAAATCCAGAATTCAAAATCCTGCTCCTCACATACAAGGTCTTAAATAATCAGGCCCCATCTTATCTTAATGACCTTGTAGTACCATATCACCCTATTAGAGCTATTAGAGCTCTCGCTCTGCAGGCCTACTTGTTGTTCCTAGAGTATTTAAAAGTAGAATGGGAGGCAGAGCCTTCAGTTTTCAGGCCCCTCTTCTGTGGAACCAGCAGAATGGAGCAGTATCCATATAAGAAGCTAAATTTAATACATAATCCTAAACAGGTGACTTCGTTAGGAGGCTAACTTATCATTGTAACTCCTATTAATATTTGTACTTTCTTTTTCTGTCTGTTTTTTATGTCAGAGTCTACTACTGCTACAGAACATGGAAAAAAAGACAAAAATATACCAGTATATCTTTGTTGTAGCTTGTGTGAACAACATTTTTCTTTCTTTCCACCCATAAAACCAAAACTGATTCAAATGAAATGATGACTAATGCAAAGAAGTAAAATTCAAACAGTTGCTCTTTTGACAGTTTCCACTCTTCCTTCTCTATGACCCTGGTTTGAGCTGAACTGATAATGATCTTTCCAGCTTTTACCAGTGGGTCCTGCCAGACAACAAGCTGCAGTGTGGCTTGCTGCATAATTTATAAAGGCAGATGTACAAGGTGGGTTATTAGCTCCCCATGCTACACTGCTTCTGTGATTTACAGTTTAAGGAAGCAAGGAAAAACAAATAGAAGATATAAACAAATCAAACTACAGAAAAGTTTGTGTCTTAGTGGGTGAATATGTATTCAAAAGGAGTAGGCACAAAGGGGGAAGGGAGAGAAAAAGCACACAGCGGTCAATTAGTGCATGTTGGTGTGATTGTTAATGATGCCACACAATCAGCTTTCTGAGTGGGAAAGGCGTGCTACTTCTCAGTATAGGAGATGGATCTCCCAAGTTTGCAGCGGTTATTAGGTATTAGGCAACAAATAGGTGGCTATCATGCAGGACATGGGGCCAAGATAGTGCTGTGTTAATGAGAGCCTTTCTTGTCCATAATGAGCGTAACTCACTGTTTCTCTTTCTCTCATGGTCTTCTTCTAGCCACCCCACCCCACAGGGAGTCTGTGGTTTATGATAATGGAGCTCTGAGGGTAATATACATTTTAATGCGCCATAATGGGAGGAGATAGAGGATGGCAGAGGAGGGGAAAGAGTAAGAAAAAACAACAAAAAAACAGTGGGTGGATTAGAAAAGGCGTTCACTATGGCTGTCTCAGCTTTAAATTAATGAGGAGGCTCAGCACGCTACGATAAATTTAGCTTTTCATGTGTAATTATGCTATGACTGTGGAGGTTCACTGAGGATGAATCACACAATTATTATGCTTCTGACCCATCGCTTGTGCTTTTTTTCCCCCCATCCTTTTTTTCTCCTGCCATCTATTTGTTTATTCATAAGCCAATGTCTTTTCTTAATAGTTCTTTCTTATGAGAGGAAATAGGACCAAAAGCCCTGACTGTCTGAAAGGAAGCAGACAAAGTGAGAAGGAAAACAGTATGTGAGCAAATCCAGTGGAAGAGAAATAAGAAAAAGAGAAAAAGACAGACAGATAGTTGCTGCTTACATTGTTACGTTAACCAGTGAAATTAGTGAAACTAGTGAATAAAACAAGTTAGATACTCACAAAGACTTTTCCAGAAAGAAAAAATGTTTGCTTGTCACAAATATATTTGTAGATACAGTCAAGTCCAAATAAATACATAAAATACCTTATTATACTTTTGTCACTGTGGCAGCAACCTTCAGTTTTTTCTTTAGTTTTGTTTCACAGTTATGTCAAAATTAAATTTCTTTTGTGGAAATGACGCATACAATTACACTGATACTATAGAAGGCCAGGCAATTCAAAAACAAGACACCACTCATCCAGCTGGACCCAACTAATGCCCTGCTGCTCTTATCATGCAATCCTACGTGACAGCACAGAGCTATCCAAACTGGAAATAGACAGGAAGGTTTTTGGAGTTCGCCTTGACAGCAGCTCGTGATTATGTTTTAGTAAATTAAGTGAATTCTTAGTGTAACGTTGGAACTATATTTGGTCTCCTCCCAAACTGGACCAGGAGTGACATGTTTAGCTGCATTAAATTGCTGGCTGTCTGATCTGGGCTTTATAAATAATTCTAAAACTTTCTGCAGAAAACTTGGTCTTGTTAGGAGAGATGGCATCTATCACACTTTGGATGGAGCAGCTCTCATTTCTAGAAATCTGGACAAATTTATTAAACCACCCAAAACCTGACTATACAGAGTTGAGATCAGGATGCAGAGTTGCAGTCTTAAACACCTCTCTGCAGCTTCTGCGTCCACATATCCATTGTCCCAGCACGGACTGTCCATTGTTACCCAAATAAAAAGGTGTAGGTAAGTGACTAAGGAAATCAAATCCCTCCTCAGTGACAAGAAGAGGGCCTTCAGAGTGGGCAATAGAGAGGTGGCGAGAATGGTTGAGGTGTTACTGAAGGGCAAGATCAATGAGGCTTAGAGTAGAAAGCTGGAGTGGAAACTCCAGCAGAACAGCATGAGAGAGGTGTGGAGTGGCATGAAGACATGTGAAAGTTCTGACACCCCTCCCCACCTGTCACTTTCACTCATGACCAGGTCCAGAGACAAATGAGAAGACTCCACTTAGGCAAGTCTCCTGGACCAAACTGCACAAGTCCCTCTCTCCTTAAGGCCTGTGCCCTCCAGCTTTGTGGAGTCTTTCTTAAACTGTTCATGGTTGAGTCAGAGTCTGCAGAGGATCCCAGTGCTGTGAAAGACCTCATGCCTCATTCCCCTGCCAAAGATGCCACGTGTCAGTAGCGTCCAGGATTACAGACCTCTGGCAATGACTTTCTACATCATGAAGACCCTGGACAGACTCATCCTTGACTATCTCCGACCTATTCTCAGGTTTACATCAGGATCCCCTTCAGTCTGCCTACCGGCCCTGTCTTGGAGGTGAGGACACCATCATTTAACTGCTCAAGTGTGTCTACGCCCATCTGGACCAGCCGGAAAGCATTGTGAGGGTCATGTTTTTCAACTTTTCCAGTGTAATAAATACCATCAGACTGACCCTCCCACTGTAAAATCTAATTAGTTCATAGAACTCAAAAAAACTATGCAAACTCGTTGCCTCAAAAAATTTGAGTAAAGTTTTGCTTAAGATGATTAAGCTAGGGCAACTTACCCATTTTGAGTACACTGTACAGACTCATTCGTTCCCAGAACTCAAAAAATCTATGCAAACTCGTTGCCTCAAAAAAACTGAGTAAAGCTTACCTAAGATGACTGTTAGGACAACTTATTCATTGCAAGTATGCAGTATTAAGAATAACTTGACTACTAATAACTTAACTATTTCTGACTGTACAATACTAATTGTTTACCTACTGACAAACATTTCAAGTTCAACTAAATGAAAAAACAATTTGTGGTAACCTGAATATGATTAAAAATAATTAACAACACTTTTTGTAATGATGTTAAAATCAGCCCAACTTTTATTTTCAAATGGAACAAAGTATAACAGCCAACATACTGGACACTGTTCTGCTGAACAACAAACAATTATATTGCCATCACTGTTATAATCTTACAATGAAACAAAGTCTCAGATTTAATTATTCTGAAAATAAGTTTAAGCCTACCACAGTTTGTTTTGTACTTACATTACTTATATAATCAAAATAAAATATTTATTGTTCTGTCACAAGTGCAGTCTCTAATTTAAACAACACATTTGTTTTCCATTCCAACACAGGAGCTGGAATGTTGTATTATTTTAAGGATGCTTGTTTCCAGTCCAGGCATCACTGCCTGAATGACTGTCATGGATCGAGGTGATCCAAATGTAGGTGCAGAAGAAAGTCTTTAACTTCCCTTAAGTACAGTGGCAGTGGATGTGGGTTGGAGATGCAATGAGCTTGAACCTGCAGGCGACCATCTTCACTGACCACACCATCTGTGACGGAGGACTCATCTCTCCTGTTGTCCTGCAAGCAAACAATCATATTTTTTGGAACATGAACTTAATTGCTTTCTTAAAACATTTTTTCTGCATTTGGTATAGAACAGACTCCAATTTAGACGATCTCAGGCTCCCTCCCCACCGGAGAGGTGACATTCAATGTCCCACTTGTCAGTCTGGATAGCCCTGACCACCACCTGACACACAATAATGTCATGAAAGCATCATTTTAAAAAGGGCTATGCAAACATGGCCAATAACTTTCATTCTAATGATCTGCAAATTTGATTTGGGCACAAAACAAATTTCACTGTTCGATTAAACAGTGAAAATATCTTTTTTTCCTGAAAATATCTTTAAAGTTTATTTTGTGACTCAGAAATAGTAATATTTAAAAGTTTTTTAGCTGTGCTCCTCCGCCATTGCCGCGTTTGAGTTTTGGACGAATTGCATTCTGGGATATTTAGCTGTACCAAGTCCCTCGAAGTCCACACAAGTCACCACCGATACATGCTCGATAAAACGGGAGGAGCAAAAACCCATCACGGAATTTTTCGCGTTCTCGGCTTCATGTGTACTTTGAATTGGAACAGTACTTGGTCTCCGATGTATTACAAGTTTATCAAAATATCACATATTTGCAAAAGTGCTTCGACGTTTTCGGAGAGCTCTGTTATCCACCAGTGCGATACCTGACCGGGAGGTCAAGGCGGCAAGCACAGCTAACTCCTGGCGTATCGTTTTCAACCCCTCTGCGGTCTTTTGCTACTCAGATTAAACATGATATATATAGTTAGTTAGTTAGTTAGTTAGTTAGTTAGTTAGGTATGGCTATGGATTGAAAATACCCCCCACACCCCACCCCACCCCTAACGGCTGCACCTCCCGAAAAATTTTGTCTGGGCTCTTATCTCACTTTTTTATTTCAAACAATCAACATAAAATTTCACAGATATATTTTTATATAAGGTTTTTAAGGCTGTGGTGTTAATTTTTAAGTAAGATGAGCCCAGCAGCAGCAGCAACGCTAGGCTAACACTAACTAGCTAGCAAGATTATAAACCTGGTGCTAAACTAAGAGAAGCCACAAAATCAGTTTGAATAAGAGTAAACATTTACTCACCAAGTCAGTGTATCAGGTAAAGATCCACAGCAATGACAACAATAATATCTTGAGCTGATGCTTCTCCAGGTTTGCTCAACATATTCCATAAAAAATGCGGACTGATCCGTGTGAGGGAGGAGGACGGTAGTGACGTGGCATTTTCAAAACACATCTTTCATCCTTCCGCACTGAGAAGCAAAACTTCCAGCTTACTTAATTTTTCTAAGTTAAGACAACTCAAATAAATTGAGTTGATCAGTGTTTTTGCATAAAAAGTACTGGTAACTTATTTAAATTGAATTCTAATAACAAATTGATAAAAATTGACCTCAGCCTACTTAATATTTTTAATTAAATACAATATTAGATTTTACAATGTGGGTAATAAGCTGTAAGGACTGCAGGAGGATGCCTGTCATGTGTCCTGGATTGTTGATTACCTGACATGAAGAATATATGCGTATTCAACACTGTGTGTGTGACAAGGTGATCAGCAACACAGTGGCACCACAAGGGACCATCCTCTCCACCTTCCTCTTCACCCTCTACACCACAGACTTCAGCCAAAGCACAGAGACCTCCATCTTTAGAAGTTCTTTGACTCTATGGTGGTTGAATGCATCAGTGAGGGTGATTAGACAAGGTACTAGGCTGTGGTCATCTGTCACATGGTGTGAGCAGAATCATCTGCAGCTCAACGTGACAAAGACCAAAGAATTGATTGTGGACTTTAGGAGGACCTGTGACCCCTGTTTCAAACCAGGGGGTGGATGTGGACATCGTGGAGGACTATAAATACCTCAGAGTACACATAGACAATAAACTGGACTGGGTTAAAAACACCAATGCCCTCTACAGGACAGGCCAGATTTATCTCTATTTTCTGAGGCGGCTGAGGTCTTTTAACCCTCTGGGGTCCATGGTGTGATTGGCCGTTTTTGACTTTTTTATTTTACCTCTATATTTCACCTTTAAAAAATGTTTACATTGCCTTGTTTGGTATCATTCTTTTGAGCACAACCTCAAATGTCTGAATTTACTATTGTTTTTTTTTCATTTTGACATACTGTCAAACTTAACATTGATCTTGAACTTTTGAAATTTACAGTCATGGTGTACTGAGAGTCAGACCTTCAAACAAATTAAAATTCTGTCTTTGAATAAATGAGTATGTTGATTAATTAATAAATCATTTACTAACAGGAACTTAGAAGAGAGAAACAAATGTTTTGTCTGTGTGTGTGTGTGTGTGTGTGTGTGTGTGTGTGTGTGTGTGTGTGTGTGTGTGAAAAAGTGCTTAATAAATTTAAATCACTCACTTCTTATTTTTTACCTGGTTGTCCACCTCCAAACAGCTGGGCCTGCCTCACAGTTGGAGACCATACTTTACAGTTTGCTCTGTACCCATCAAACTTCATGAATCACGACATACTGCATGATATACTAAGCATTAACTTTCACAAAATTGTGTTAAACTGTCAAGTACTGAACACTGGAATAAGAAAGAATAATTATGACTCATTTTTCAAGTCATTTCACCAGCACATCATCTTCACATCTCAATGTCCAATTAAAAAAAATAACACGTTACAATGTTTACATTTCTAGTTGATCAAATATCATTTTTAGAGCAGCAATTGCCTTTGAAAATAATAATTACAGAAGGAAAAGGAAAGATGCAGGGTCCATTGAAGAATGTTACTTTCTAATTTGTTAGTATTTTTATCCTGTTTTCAACTTGTTTTCTGGTAAGCATGACACACCTGCAGGTACTGGAATGCCAGTCTAGGTCGTTTTGGCAGTGTACCCCTGTGTAAGAAATACATATGTCATACACACCTGACTGGCAGCAAGCCCAGTTACAAGTAGCTGTTCCTACACTCAAAAACGTCAACTAAGGCATTTGTTTGATTAATTCAATAGAAATTTGTCTATTTAACATGAACATTGAGTTTATGTTTTTAAATCATTATCACTTGTTGGTTTAACATAAAATAACAAAACGTTTAATCAACTAGATTTGCATTCTTCCCTTCAATGAAATGTAATTACTTTAAATCAACAACTCTGAGCATGCGCACTAGGCATCAGTTTTCAACTTCTGTTAGGAATAAAAGAAATATTTTTTTAATGTGTATCTGCTCATTATATTGTTTTATGTACTTTAATAATGAAGGCTTGTAGAGCAAGGCCACTTTTGACTCACAAATAAGTGCTCAGCCAGACTGAAAAACAGGAAGTTTTGGTGCACAGGCATATTAATAGATATAGACACAAAAAAGAGGAACTTTCCATATAAGCAATGTTCAAGCCTGTGTGACGTGTGAAGTACCGAAATAACACCATATAAGACACAGCTGATGATTCTAATGTTAGAGAGCTCTTGCAACTGGTGTTTGAGCTGTGCAGGGTTCTCGCTCTCTGGGAGATGATTGAATAAAAAGAAATATAACTGTTTTAACACACTATGAGTCGGTTTTCTCTGTTTTGTCATGGGGAAAAAAGGATCGGGTTTAATACTTCCCAGAAGTGAAGAGGCGGGAATAAGGACCAAGTTACATGTGATCAGTGAACTGCCGTTTCCCTCTGCGGAATCTTCCACAATACAGGTAAGTAATGAATAAGTGAAAATATCTTAGACAAACTAAGTTATTCTGTGTGTTAATTGTTTAATAATGTTTTTAACTCCAAATGTGTAAGTTGTCATTTTTCCAATGCAAGTCTCCATTGGAAATTAGACAGCGGGAGCGGAGCAAATACAGTGAAAATAAGGTATTAGACGGTACCGATTAGCACAAAGGTGTTGGAACCCCTGTTAAAAGATCTTGTGATCTTGGAACAACACGGTGTGTTTATTGCTCAGTTAAATGAGTTTGTTAAAGGCACTGTAAATTGCGTAATAGCTGATAACCTAGCTGCTCACGGGCTTGCAGGTTTTGTTGAAAATTTTTCTGGGGAACACATATGTAGATTCTGTGTCGCTAAGAAAAATGAAATTCAGTTTTTGACTGCAGACGTTTTTGAGTGTAGAACACGTGATTCCATCAGGCTCACTTACAATCTGCATTGGAAACCTCAAACCTGTGTTGTGGGGTTAAACGTGACTGTGTTTTGACTGAAAGTCTCTCTCATTTTGATGTTATTGCAGGCTTTCCCCCGGATATAGTGGGCATTATACCTGTAGAACTAGCAGAATGCTTGGTTGTTTTGATCTCCAAAAAGTATTTCACCTTAGAAAAACTTAACAGTTCAATCCAAAGTTTTGAGTACAAATGGGGAGATAGACAAATCGTCCTCACGTCATACCACATACCTACTCAAGGAAAAAACATATAGGGGGAAATGCACACGAAAATTGGGCGATTATTGGTCCCCTTGTTCCAGAAGATGAACAGGCCTGGCATGTTCTTTTGGATCTCAAGGATATAGTGGAAGTTGTTGTTGCCCATATCCACTGTGATGAGTCAATATCATATCTTGCGTTCAAAATCAGAGAGCATCGGCAGAGACACAAAGAACTTTTTCCAAACAGCCGTATTCTCCCTAAACACCATTTTGTAGAGCACTATCCTGTCATGATACGTCTCTTTGGACCTCTCGTTTATAAGTGGACAATGAGGTTTGAGGCGAAGCATAGTTTTTTAAAACAGGTTGCTCGCCACACCAACTGTTTTAAAAACATACCTCTCGCACTTGCCAGGAAACACCAGCTTGTCATTGCTCACCATTTGCACATGTCTGATGAGAAAAAACAGTTGGTGGTAACTAATGTTTCATCAGTGCCTATTGATGTGCTCCAAAGTGGCATTGCAGCTGCTTTTAACCAATGGCTTCCAGATGAAACTCATGTTCACATTGCAAAGAATGTGTCATACAATGGTATGAACTACAGCAAAGGAATGATTGTTATCCATGGAGAGTCATTTGGTCTGAGTTTGCTGAAATTTTGCAGCTCTGTGATTTGGAAGGGAAGTTGCATTTTTTTGTGAGAAAGATATCTGCTTGGTATAGGGAGCACTTTAGAGCTTTTGAACTGAGCACATCACATGTGAGGGAGGTGGCTGTCATTGCACATGAGGAACTGGTTGATGAATATCCCCTAGCTGCCTGCTCTGTTGGAGGACTGCGTCTGGTTACTCTAAAGAGATCTGTGACTTTTCTTGGAAAACAAAATTAATACTTGTAAGTATTTTTATTAATTTTCTTACTGTATAGCATTTGTCAAACTGTCATGCTTTTGATTTGGTCTGTTAACTGTTGAAAATAAAACTATTTTAAAATGAGTTGTGTATGTATGCATTAGAAAACACTAAGATATTTATTTCAAAACACAACAAATCAAACAAAAAACTAAAGATTACAATACATTTTCTGAGTGAAACCTGTTATGATTTGGTTAATTAAAGTATTACAGCATTTCTAAAATGCTGTAACAGAGCAAATGCACCATATTGTTTTCACTCTTAACATTTTCATAAACACAAGATAGTCTCCAGCAAATAATTCCTTCCCAACAACTTTGTTTGAGCCACCCAAATTTTACCAAATGATCTGTGCCCTTGCCTCACCTTTTCACCAGACTTAAAACAGGTGTCAGGCCACTGCAGGATGATGATATTAAGGATAATCAGAATATATAGTGGATGGATGGATGGATGGATGGATGATGATGATATTCCTGTTGTGTCCAAAAATCTGCTTTTGAAGTACAATGAATTTTTTAATATATTAAGTAATTACCTGCTAGCGTCTGTCATCCTCTACTGTATTGCAGCAGCATCATCATAACTTCTTTTGCTGTGTTTTTTTTACATAGAATTAAAGTATTCATTCTACTGCTTCTTATGTCTCTGGGTCGATGTAGCCTCAGAAAGCTCTTTTTACATTCTAGTCTAAACAGATAAGAGAAATTGTGTTTTAACTTTTAATGTATTTCTGCTTTGTTTTCACAACAAAAAAACTTGTATTTTTAAAGTTGCACAGAAGTGCACAAGGGTCCCTAATTGTTGCTTGTTGATATGCCAAACGGTGTCTTTTTCTAAAAGAATTGCTGACATTTTCCAGATCTTCAAAATGACGTCACCCCTAAGACTGCGGATAATCCTGGGTGAAGATGATGCCAGGAAGTTGATTCTTCCTGCAGGGACACCGGTGTCAATTGAAGATTTGTGGCACACAGTAAAGACAAGTTTTGGATTGCAGCAAGATATTCGACTTCAATATCAAGATGAGGACTTTGGAAATGAGTTCATGAATATGCCAGACATCTCAAAAGTAAAGGACAAAGGCACCCTTAAGGTGATATTTTTGCAAAGCCCACAGGAAGAAGATGCAAGAACTTCTCAAAGCCAAGCAACAGAGTCTGTATCCATCTCCTCTGGTGACACAGATGATACAGAGCCTATTTCATCTTCAGTTTCTTCACCATCCTCAAGGCACTGGGTTTGGCCAAGTGTCTTCACTGTACCACAATTTAGCTGTGATGCTGAATTTGAGCTTGAGAAGGCCAACACTGCCTGCGCCAATGGGGGAACTCTATTGAACCCTTCACCAAAACTGAAATCCCAAATTCTGGAACAACTGGCTGAAGAAATATACAAATTCGAAGCCTACCCAACAGACAATGATCTGACTGATGATGCAGAAGCTCTTGCCTTGCCTTAGAGAGCAGGGGTCTTTCAATGGCTGTTATGGGTAGAAGATTAGCCTAAAATATAAAATGGCTAACCTCCGCACCAAACTGAGAGGATTTGGATGTACTAAGGTGACCATAAACTCCATCAAAAACAAGTCTGGTGACAACCGTCAGGCAGCCTTCAATGTGAAGAAACCCAAAAGAGCTGAAGTTAACTATTGTCCACAGCATCCAAAAGGAGAGACATCAGAAAGTCTGGAACAGGAGAGAGTTGCAATTCTTTCTGAGTTGACTAAAAGAAATAATGACTCTGTTGTGAGTGCGAAAATGGAGAAGACTTTCTCATACAGAAGGCAAGAAGTTCTTCAGGGTCAGCCGATGGTTGCAGACTTCAAAAGCAGATGGCCAGCTCTGTTCACTGAGAGAGGGGCAAGTGTGGTTAAAATGCATTTGGATCTTGCATGTAATTTATGTTTTGTAGTCCAAAACTAAATGTACTATCTGTTGTTTGTTCCTGTATCCCTGAAAATAGTAATGTGAAAAAGTAAGTACCGTTTAATTTCTTAGGTTTTATGTATCAGGACATAAGAATCATCCAGATCCTACCTCGTCATAAAATGTTGTAAATACAACGTCAGATGGCATTCTGTTAACACTTAAACCAAAACCTCTGCTGTTATACAGGTACTCTGGTCTGCTTTTTTACAGGTGTATTTTGAAGAGACATTTGTGCATTCGCTTTTTAAGCCTCTTTTAGAAGACACAGCGTAGCGGTATATCAGAGTAATGTTCCCGCAATGGTGTGTCTTCTAAATGTGCCACTACACCTTGGCGAAACAAGATATTGCTGCATTCTGTGCCTGCAAGCTTCATAGTAATATTACCGCAATTTTGCTTCAATGCTGGACTTGTGAATGAAGTCTTCGCGTTATAGAGGGACGTCTGACCAGGACATTCTCAGCTCTACCCACAAACGTTTTTCTTTTTAACCCAGAAGGCATCAGTTTAATTGAGTGCTATGACTTTTCCTGGGTTCAGTGAATGCAACAGAGGCATGACTGTATGACCAATCAGGCAGGGGTTGTGCTAAAACGGAGAATTATTTAGAGTGGTCCTGGAAGAAAAGAGGGACGATTCTCCTCATACCCGTTGTGTTTTAAAGCAGGCGTTGCGTCCATCTGCCTCTCGCCTTCCTAACTGCAGCTCCTCACCACAGACAGCTCATTGCCCGTTTTCTCCAGCTCGTAACCGGCGGGTTGATTTGAGCAGCAGCAGAAATCTCTAAAACATGCTCGATGGTTAAACATTATATGTGCAGCAGTATCACAAACATGTGGATCGCTTTCCTCTGAGAGTTTCTTAATAGCTGTATTTATTGAAGTTTTTAAACCTAAAGTGATTTTAATTCAGTGCGTCGTATTAGAAATTATTACAGGTTAGTGCTTGAATGTTTATAGACCTGTTTACCGGTGACTACCGTCTGACGCTGCATACGCAACCCTGCACGTCACAGCCCGGGCACCGCCCCTAGACCCCTCTTTGTCCCGTCATGGCTTAATCTTTTGTGAAAAGAATCTGATGGCAGCATATTGCAGCCACAGCTGAGCTCTTATAATTGACCAAAAGCTTCCCAGAAGTGTCATCAATGACAGCACTGATGCCTGTATGGTCTTCTAAAAGCAGCTTTAGTCATCTTTAGTCAGCTTGGATGTGAAGTGAGTGAAATATACAGTTGAGTTTTTAATCAATGTATTTGTTCTCTATTGCAGAGCGACAAGGAGTTTCTGTGAATCACCACGAAGCCTCTGCTATCTACTTCTTTTGCCGAGCTTGACCAATACGCACCAAGCTTGATGGAAATCTTTCAGGGCAAAGGAGGGACACCTGGAAAAAAAATAAGAGGTCTCATGCTTGCCCTCTCCAAAGTTTGTATTAGAATGGAGTAGACTTTGTCATAGGCAGCAAAATAACTTTTATTTGGAGATGAAGTTGTCCATTTTGTTTCTGCTTATCATATGGTACATCACCACGCCAAGTTCTAACCTAAGGAATAATTATGCAAGTTAACTGATTACCCTAGCTTTAAGAAAAACAGCCTGGTTTTGGCTCATATTATCTCCTCCTCCTCTCCAGCATGACAACATCCATACCAGGCGAGCATGCATATTGAAGTCCTTGTGCATCTACCTAAACGAAGACTATGAGAAGTTAATAAAGGAGTACTTGGTGAGTCATTGTAACAGCATGTTGACTGTAAAATTCTCATACAAATTGTGATGTTGCCTCAAATGCAAATTTTGAGATTAGCAACAAGACACCTGGTATTGAGGAAAGGATGTCTTGAATACGAAACAGTATTAAGCGTTGCAATAAAGAATTTCTGGAATTTGGTATTGGAAGGAAAAAATGTATGCATACCGTAGTTAAGCTTGATACACAAACATACAATGCATTTAACATACATCAAAACAAATATTGCTTTTGAATCTGTACTTGGATTAAAACAAGTCATCTTGTTTTACTCATAGCTATGGTCATCAGTATTTGTAAACAGAAATGTTTGTGAACTTTGAGCTGTTTAGTACTAACACTTCTATACCTTTTTTATTTTAGCAGCTGAATTAGCCTTTTGTCGAGTCCCGTCTCCCTAAGTTACTCTTGCTATGTCCGACAAACAAATGTTTAAACATGACCAGCGCAACAGATTGCCAGAACGGGATGCACCGGTAGCCGTCACCGTAGGCTGGGCGCCGGGTCGGGTTGACCGCGTCACAACGGCTCAGAACTCCAGCTAAGGAGGCTGCCTCTCCCCGACCTGGGTAACCCTCACTCCCTCCCGTCGGCCTTCCATCTCCTGCCAGCACCCCTTGGCGGTTGCCCCTGTTCCTGACGGGGCTTTGCGGGACTTGATATCGGGCCGCGTGTTGGAGGTGAACCAGCGCGGCGCCACGTGCACATTTACCTGGGAGTGGGGCCATCCACACTGTTTAATCCATTGTTCATGTTGTTTTTGGCTTTGTGAATGGAAAGAACACAACTCCTCCAGACAATCTCTCGGGGTATCGGTGGGCGCACCGCTTCACCATCTTGCTTGAAGTCAACGTTTGTCAGACACAGTAACGGTTGCTATGATGTGTAATTGGACAATGGCTCTTTCAGGGGAGGGACAGGCGAGAGGTCAATTATGCCACCTCTTTTGTTTTATGTTTTTCCTTTACTTTCTATGGAATACTAAGAATCTCCTGACATGAGATGTCTGTTTTATAATTTATGTATTTGAGTAATTACTAACAACTACTTTAGTGGTGTGTAATTTCCTATTCATTACTTTGACTACTTAGATTTTATGAACAGCATAGAAACAGTTTTTTAAACAACATTAGTTTAAACAATCTCTTAAATTTTACTTTGGTGTCTTATATTTTTTCACGTAGGATACGGACAGCGAGGCAAAAAGCTGCATGGAGCAAACTGTGATTGGGGTGTACGTCATCCAGAAGAAGGGTGCTGAACCTGAAGATGGCCCAGAGGACATTGGTGTCCTGATTGTGGGTGTGGAGGCTCTCACTGATTTGGGTAACATTGCACAAGCATATGCTCTGTTGTTTGGACTCATATACTGTTTGAACCTGAGCTACCCACCAGAACCTAAATGCATCTTTGAAGTCCTCCAGAAGATACTTCTAAATCTTGATGGACAAAAGCTCTCTTCAAAGGCACAGTTTCTGAAAAACAAGCTTAAGGGGTGAGAGCACTTGAAAATGACTGATAGAAGGTCTTGAATGGTTCATTGGTGCAATGGTGATTTCCAATATATAATATTAATATTTGAGTTGTTTATATTATATTTTTTTCTTTCATTTAAAAAGAAAAAATATTTTATTGAGTTTTTGGATTCTCTCTGTTGGGCAATTCACCTTTTATACAGCACTGCAGATGATTTTTGTTTGTCCTTATATGGATAGCTCAAAATGGATCAGAAGTACTGACAGAAGTACTGTTCTGTTAATTATTTTTCATTTTAATTTTGAGTTTGTAGTATAGGTACATTTTTTCAGAAATTGCATTGAGGGGTTTCCCCCAAGAAATGTTAATTGTTGTTTTCAGCTGCACTGTTACTATGTTGTTTTTATATATCAAGGGCCTGTACAGTTTAACACCACTGCAGCCTGTTAAGTTCACTCTATTATTTTAATGCGTCCATTTTGCTTGCTGGTATGTTTTAAAACACAGCAAAACTATGTTGCTAGCTGTGGAGGACTGCAACCAAAATTAAAAAATAAATACAGAAATATAAAAATCGCTCAATAAACTAATTATTACAATTAGATACACCAAAAAATGTAGATTTTCATTTCAAGTAATTAATTGAATTTGAAAAAAATTGTCAACTGTTATTTAATTTGATGTAAAGCCCTCTTTTTCTATTTTAGTTTTGCTTCCTTTTTTTTTTTAAATCGCTGAATTTTTTTTCCTATGGAATTTTTTTGTTGTTGTATTGCCCCCAAATTATTTCTATACTTTTTTTTTTTTTTTCCAAATTCACACAATAGTAATTCTATTTTGTCACATGTTTTAACTTGCCAAGTGGGAAATGTATTTGTATATGAAATGTATATGTATTCTTTTAGTTTAATTTTTTAAAATACAGTTGACATTAGTTTATAGAGCAATTTTTGCATCTGTTTTTAGTTGTGGAAGCTTTGGTTCCAACATAACTCAGATGTCATTAGAATAGTTATTTAAATAGGTAATGTTTTGCCTTTTGAAGTGGCATAATGCTTGCAGGTGTACAAAAATGGTAAGCTTTTATAATGTCCACTAAATCCAGTTAATAAAGTTAATGTTATCATAATCTGATTATGACTTTTTTTTTTTATTGTAAAGTAGTGGGTTTCTAAATGTGTAACAAATGAAAACAAATCTAATTGAAATTATTAGATTGAAATGAGTGAAATCATCAAACCCCATATTGGTTCATTAAGCAAGACTAGCAGTAATTGCCTTGATTAACAAAGTAGTTGTTCAAACAACAAGATTTCATTGTGTTTTCCTAAAGTTTTTAACTTGTGTAGAATGAATTAAAACAAATTTCGCTCTACATACTTAAATAAATCACTTCAAGTCAATGCAAGTATACTACGTTGATCCAACGTAATCTGATTACACCACCAAATGCCAAATGTGTTGATTTGACATGGTCAGAAATGGTTTATTGTACTTGGTTAAATTACGTGAAAAAGGTGTGACAGGGGATTTCTTTAAATCACCCCACAGATCTTCAGCTAAGACACCTGAGTTAGAAAACACAAACACTGCAGTTGTCTTTCACTCGCGAGGGGCAGTCATGGAACGCAAGACCTGCGTCTCATCACTGTCTGCGTGCTTTATTTATACTTTTCTGTGTGTGTGTGTGTGGGTGTGTACAAAGATAACAACGTCACTCAGAGTAGCGGGTTTTTCCCTTTTCTACATCTGAATGTTCTCTGAACAGAGGAAGCGGTTAGTAGCTGAATAAGTTCATCATCACAAGAGTCATTAGGTGAAAAGTCACGTAGACATGTGGTTTGCTTAGTGATACAAAAAAGAGCACATTTCATGTAGCTGATCACATTATGTACAATTTTCTTTTAACATTCCCTCCTGTTTATCAGAGAAATGAAATGTACATGTTATCAGTAAGTAACGACTTGTCTTTCACATTTTCAGTTACTACATCATTAGTTACACTTCATCTTCATCTAACAAATAGGAAAAGAAGTCTTCATGATCTTCATTGATTTCAGTACATCTGCGTATGCTGTGAGTGATAAACTTATCTGTGAAATGACAGCTTTTAAACAAGGAATAACACAAGTAAAGAAAAGCAAAATAAAACCAGGGAAACTCCAACGCCGATCAACAGTCTCTATAGCATCTGAAGCCATGTTTAAAGAATGTACATTATCTGGTATGTAGGTGCAGCATGCGGTGTTGAATAAGAGGCACAATCCTCCTTTCTCAGCCAGGATCATGTCCAGTGCTACATGATGTTGCATTACAGCAATTCTGAGAGCGTCTATTTCTCGGTTTTGTCCCTCGTTGACCTTGCAGGATGCATTGTGGAACAAGCCGAATCTATAGTCCAGTGTCTCACTTCTGAGAGCATGTTTTCCAACTCCTGTCCACGGGAAGAGTGAGTTGAGTACCTTTTGTCCAGTTGTCCAGAGTTTGAATTCTTCAGGTAAGTCGGTTCCCCAGATTGAGTCATGTGGTCTGACTGTTGAAGTTGAGCGTTTCTTCCTGGATGAAGATGATGATGTTGATGTGCAGCTTACACAAGTCATTCTGAAGGTGTGATCGGAGATCAGAATTGGTGCACATATTCCAGGGTGTTTCCCATATATGGTTGGGTTGGTGTGCTCGGCATGTGCAGCAGACGTAACAGTCTTTCTCTGTGATCCTGTTAAACACGTATCTGTATCAGGCATTGTCCATCTCTTTTCTCGGCTCGTGTATTGTTTTCTTCCGTCTTCCAGGGTGGGTAGCGTGATGAGCAGAGCTGTTGCCAGTAGTGTCACACCCAAATGTATCACTGAGCCTAAAGTTGGTCAGTGGCTGGAGAGAATGAGAGTGCTAGCTGAGCTCAATCAGCACTCCTCCCTCACCACAGGACCCACTGACACCGGGGGAGATTCCCCTTACACTTGTGAATCTCTAGTGGTCTGGGCTTCAAGCTCTACTTTCTTGCAGTGGCTCTGATGAATCCAAGATGGTCTCTCTGCAATTTTACAGGTTGTAGGTGTGGTCAGTAACACTTGGTATGGGCCCTCCCAGTGGGGTAAACTCTAATTTTTCCTCAGGAGCACCCCTTTAGGACCTAATCGTCTGGTTTCAACCTGCAAGAGACTGGAGAAGAGTCGTACGGCAGTTTATTGTTCAAAACAATATCCTTATTTTCTAGTAGTTTTGCCATCCATTCTGCCAGAATTGTTTCTCTGACGGATTTTTCTAAAGGTTCACTTTTTGCAACTGAGATTGTATCTGCTTTTTTCACTGGATAAATCTCTGGCCATTTTGATAATACGTGTGTAATCACTAGAGCGTATTTTGAGCCTTGAGACTTTCACTTAATTCAATAAAGTCCATGTGAATGGTGTGAAATGGATGAGGTGGTGTGGGGAAATGTCCTCTTTTTGTCCTCAGATTGCCTTGTGAGTTGTGTTTTTTAACAGATCATGCATGTCCTCACAAATTCCTTTGCTGAAGTTTCAATTTTAGAGTATAAAAGTGTGTATTAATGATCCCTCCTGATGACACATGGGTCACCCCATGGGTCACTAATGCTGCTGTTCTGTGTAGGGACTTTTTCCCTCACAAGTCATTAGATCATCTTCTAGTTGTGCTCCACACTTTAACCATTTCTTCTTTTCTGTGGTTGGCGCTGCCTTTTGTTCATTTTTAAGTACATCAAGTGGTATTTGCATGGTGGATGCAGACATTAATGTGTCTACAGTTTGTTGTGCGGCTAACTTAGCTGCTTGATCTGCAAAGTTATTGCCTTTAGTTATTTCTGATTTATCTTTCTGATGTGCAGCACATTTACATAATGCTAACTGCGTTGGCAATATAATTACTTCTAATAGTGTCTTCAGAAGATTTCCATGTTGTACTGGGTGTCCAGTAGATGTAATCATTCCTCTGTTCTGCCAAATTTTTGCAAAGTGATGTACTGCTGAAAAAACATACTGACTGTCAGTGTATATATTTATGTCTTGGCCTGTGAGTGTGAGGATGTCAGCGCTTTCGCTTCTACAACTCAGTCTGTTGTAGTTACCGCATAACCTGGGCCATTTTTAGAAGCTGAGCCGTCTACAAAAACATCAGTGAAACCAGCTTGTGGTGTGCTGTAAATGTCACCATGTGGCTTTGTCTCCTCATCTAATTTTTTCATACAGCAGTGTGGATGACCTTCTTCGGGTGAGGCCAAAAGTGCGCTCGGGTTCAACTGACAACATTTCGCGATTCTAATCTGTGATTGCGACAATAAGATTCCAACATTTGAGAGCTGTCTCGCATGTGTGGGGTAAGAGAAATTGGCTTAGATTAAAATTGAAATCACTGCGTGGGGTACTCTGATGATCAGAGTGTGCCCTAAAACAATGTCAGGCAATGCTAAACTATATTCATCTGTAATGCTAGTTTCAAGTTACTGAATGCTTCTCCTGCTTTTTTCTTTGTAGATGCAACACTACATTTTTACTTAAGGCATTTAGGTCATTTCTATTTTTTCAAAGAACTCACACATCTTACATATTTCAAACTTCTAAGTTAGGATTTAAAAAACTTCTTTATGTGAACTTTTCCCACAAGGTTCCATTCTTTCTATAGCAGCTTCATATACAGTATGCACCAGGCTTTTAATCTCTATATGGATCCATTGCTCACAGCTCTAAAACTAGACATTAGTAAATCATATGCCTAATCATTATGTGTCACTGTGATCCACAAGTATGATCACAAATTTGTTTTTCAAACCAAAACCAAAACAAACAAAAACAAACAAAAAACAAGTTGCTGATGGCATAAAAGCTCCTGCCAGAATGAAAGCAGAAGTGTGAGGAAAAAACTGAGCTCACAGACAGCTGCATGTGTGAGCTTTAATATGCAGCTTCTGCTCTAAACAAAATAAATAAAAAATGTGTAACTTGCTCATTAGCTTGGTAGTGTCCACATATTTAATTCACCTTCTCAATCTAGTAGCTTTAGCTGTTGTATACAGGGTTTGGCTTATTAGTTGTTAGTATAGGTTTGCTCTTCATCTCAACAATGTCTCATCTAAGATGACAGGTTTTCAATCAGGTCAAGTGTCTCTATGCACCTGATTAGTTTAGGTATTTTCCTTATTTTCTTCATCTCATATATCATTGTACTGAACTTGAGCAAACCTTAAGCTTGATTCAGACTACTTTTAACAATTATCCACCTCACATCATAACTGACTGAGGTGCCTCTTATTATTAATATTATGTCATTATTAATGTTATTATTGTTTTTTATATAACAGCAATAGTATATTACAATATTTTATTAGTGTATTCCACTATACTACTAATATACATTTATTCATTTTCCTTTTCAAACACTTTCCTTGGCTGAACAATGACACAGCCTTAATGTACCTTATGCATCTCTCTATTTTATTAATATATTTTCATGTGAATTCATTCTATTCATTCTGGGCATGGTCGTTGTTTCTTTGTTTCACCAATTTACAGGTTGTTATCCTTCCTATTATTAGTTTGAATACATTAAAGATAAGCTCTAATTTAATTTAGCCTTTTGTTTATTCCACTTTATTCCTCTTGTATTTTTATGTATTCAGTTGGGTCTGTATCCAGGCCTTTTGAAACTTCTACTTTGATCTCTAATTTTTCACTTGATAAGGGATTATTATGTTCTTCCTGATATGGGTGAGTGTATAGTGGGACATTTTGTTTTCTTAGGATTTCTCCATCTACAAACACTGATTTGTCCGGCGCCTGGACATTTCTTTTTTAGCCACTGCTCATCAGCAGTGAGTTTGGTGGGCTGATTCCCCATTATCACAGAACTGCAAAGCTTTCTCTGGTATACTTGACTCGGGGGTGGTTGCTGACACGCCCTTCTACGCCGCGCTATTCACGGAGCGGTGTCAGTTTTATGAGGCGGAACTCAACCTTTCCCCTTTGTCACCAGTACGTGGGCTTTTGCAGGATACACAAAGAAAACAATAAAAAAACAATGGAAGTAATTCAGCAACGTATTGTGCTGTAAAATCAACTTACTTCCAAACACATACACACATATACATACACACAGATAGACACATGCGCGCTAATTTGTCACGAAGTATTTCACGGCCACTTCTAAAACTAATCTAAACACAGTTCCTTTTTGGCGAACTTAAACCTATTTCGTTACGAGGTATTTGACGGCTACCTCTAGAACCAATCTAAACACAGTTCCTTTCGGCGAACTCAACCTATTTCACGTGTTTCACGAAGTAATTGCGGCTACTTCTAACCCGTTTTGCTCATTCTTCTAAACCCTTCCGGCGGTTTAAGACCAAACAGTGTTTTCTCACCCTCAGTCGTCTTTTGCTGGTTATCAGGTCGTCTGGCTGAATCCCAGCGTCGTGGACCAGGACCGGCCTGGATGCGAATTAACATCCAGGTCTTTGTCCTCTACCTGGAGAGGGCTGTCGACAGACTTCGGTGCTGGCTTCCCACGACGTCAGGATGCAGCAGTCAGACCTCGTTGGAGTCACAGAAACGTGTCTGTTGTTTCCATCGCTAAGCTCGAAGGACCAATTTAAATGACAGGGGATTTCTTTAAATCACCCCGCAGTTCTTCAGCTGAGGCACCTGAGTTAGAAAACACAAACACTGCAGTTGTCTTTCACTCGCGAGGGGCAGTCATGGAACACAAGACATGCGTCTCATCACTGTCTGCGTGCTTTATTTATACTTTTCTGTGTGTGTGTGTGTGTGTGTGTGTGTGTGTGTGTGTGTGTGTGTGTACAAAAAGATAACAACATTTTTTAATTGGTGAGACGGTTGGACCGGCTTCGGTCATATACTTCATGTGAAGTTGTGATGGTTGTTTTAAAATAAAGGCAAATTTTTGTAGAACGGCAGTTGGACTGCTTAGAAGTGCATTGTTCGGAGGTGACGCTCCAAATTTCCTGGGGATGCTCAGGATTTTCCTTTGGAAGGGATAGTCCGATTGGCAATCGTGGACAACTGGGGACGGACCAAAATAAGCTACTGATTGGATCAGTTTACCGTTTGGAACGGTATTTGCACTTTTTTGGCCAGCAAAGGTTGGAGCTTGGGCGTTGGACGCTTTTAAATTGACTTAGTGACTTTAGAAATTAGACCAGAGACAGTTTGGAACTGATACTGGGTAATTGACAATAAAAAACTTGGAGTTTATTCCTTGGAGGGTTAACTTAAATTTGTCTAAATTGTGTAGGTTTCGAAATGTCAGGCCTGATCATCTCTGGAGTTGTAATTATAAGACGTCTTTGTAATATAAAGTAAGAGGTTTGATGTGAAAGGAGTCTGACCCAGCACTGAGCTGAAGATTGTAAGTGGTTTTTCTTTTAGTTCGATAATATATAAGTAGTTAGGTTTGACAGATTTGTTTACATTTTGACTTTATGTTAATATAGGTTGTGACGTGGTACGAATGTCAGCACTAGATGTGGTGTACTAATTCGATTTTTAATTAGATAAAAGGGATGTTTATTTCGGGATTGTGCCAAATTGAATATTCATGTACAGGGGATCTTATTTATATAAAATGCATATGTCATGCTGAAACGCTAGAGACCCATTATGGTTTTACAGTGACTGCAGAAATAAGACGGTCAGAACTATTTAGCTTTCTGCTTCGTAGTTTCCTGATATTTAGGTGCTTGGAAATATACAGTGAGAGGCCAGGAAGGGACCCAGGTGAGGCTGCTAGCGCATTTTCTTTGTTCTGTGAGCGGGCATTTGATGTTTCAAATAGAGTACCAGTGGACCGGATAACGGATGCTGGAGACGAATGGGTCTAACACAAGGGTTATTTTGATGAACCTAAAAATTCGGTGATAAATAGTGGTGTACTACTTTTGAATGATTTAAGGGTTTTCCTGGTTTTGAAGGAATCTGTGCATTGAATGGGCGAGGCAGACCCTATATTTTCTGGATTGGATCAGAGAGACGTAACTGGCTTTACTTTCACTATTCTGCTGACGCCAGTAACTCACGGCGAGCCAGTACAGGTGCAAATGGAGGTGTTTGCTTGCTGTGAGACAGAAGACCTAGAGTATGAGTCTCATAGAACAGTGATTCTAACTGAATTAGAGTTTCCCAGCTTCCTGGATGATTGTTTGCGCCTAGTAGAAGCCCTAGACCAATTAGTGAGACAGAACAGCGATGAGAGGAGAGAGTTTTAGCAATAAATGCTGGGGTGTTTTATTTTTCCATTTTATGTGTGCTGTGAGAATGATAAGAGGTTTCAACTGTTTGTTTTTTTTTGACTTGCTCTTTCTGATCATGAAAAGCATGTCTCAAATACTCCTAGGAGAGCGTTTTGAGTGATTTTAATTGGGTGAATGCTGTCAGTATTTGATTTGAGTGACTCTGTGTGATTTGTACCAAATAGTAAATAAGTAATAATAACACTAGGGAGGTTTATAGTAGAATGAGTGAAAAAGTGGAAGTTTGAGAGAAAAGGCAGTGTGTGTGAGACGATTCATGATGTCTGAAAGAGCTTAGAATATTTAAAAGTATGCATGAAATAAGGGTGTATTGTTTTTAGATGAAGATTTAGTAGAACTAAAGAGGGTTTATAGACTGTAAATATAAAAAACAAGAGTTTGATTAATCTGTAGAAACAGGAAAGAGAGACAGAAAAATA